>NW_026606718.1:4075000-4280000 GCF_029890125.1 Rhinichthys klamathensis goyatoka
TGTGATGTAAAACTAATGGCTAGAGAAATACAATGCATTTTTAGCTATAATGATGAACAATCTGACCGGTCAAATAGAAGTCCCAGCTACATGCCTTAAATAGAATCTACAGTAACTGCAACAATTTGATATGATCTTGGTATTTAAAGGGACAGATCCCCCATAAATGAAAAGTCTTCATGTCGTTCCAAACTGTTTTAAGCAGTATAAAGATCTCCTTTTATGTTCGATGGAAGAAAGTCAAGCGAGTTTAGAATGACATGAGGGGGATAAAATAATGACAGAGCGATTCCTTTAACTTGGGTCTACTGTGGGCTCCACATTTCTAAGCCTCTTAGCATTGTCTCTTTGTTTTCAGAGATGAATTAGTCTAAATAGGCAAATACTGCAATGATTATTCATAAACAGAAAGCATCTTTAAAACGCTTTAAAAATTTTACATGAATATTCCGTCGCGTGAGATAAGGACATGTTAATGCTTGATTATGGGCAAACAAAAGTGCTGATGAGGTGAACTAATTATGGAAGCATAATTCCATGCCACATTATTAATTACAGAGATATGACCTGTGAGCACAGCTCAAGAACACACACACACACACACACGCACACACACACACACACGCACATACCCACATAGTTCCAGAACAGTAAATTTGAGAGGTTGGTATTAATTTAAGCAAAATTAGAGCAAAGAAAATTTATTAAAGGAATAGTTCACCCCAAAATTAAAATGATCCCATAATTTATCCTGGCTCTTCCCAGCATTGAATAGAGCCTGAGTTTTTGAAACTCCAAAAAGCGCATCCATCCATCATTAAAAATAATCCATACGACTCCAGTGGGTTAACAAATGCCTTTTGCGTATGACGCAGTGTAATCTTAGGTGAGAATTGACGAACGCGGATCCAGAGGATAAAAGTCCGAGGATTTCGATATAAGAGAAGAGGAGCTACGTCCTTTTATACGTCGGGTCAGAGATCACCCTTCCGCCAGAACTCGACTCTCTCATGAACACAGATGTATGGCCATTGCTGGAAGCCAGTGATTATAGTTTATAAAGTTTTAAATATGGATATTTTTCTTACAAAAACCCATTGGTTCGCTTTAGAAGGCCTTTATTAACCCACTGGAGTCAAATGGATTACTTTTTTGATGGATGGATGAGCTTTTTGGAGCTTCAAAAACCATTACAAAGCAGGGAAGAGCCAGGATAGTATTTAATATAACTCTGAAAAAAGTCATATATACCTAGGATGTCTTGCGGGTGAGTAAATTATGGGGAAATTTTCATTTTTGGGTGAACTATTCCTTTAAGGATATGCAAAATATAAAACTGTTTTGTTTAATGTCTTAAATTTGTAGTTATATCTATGTTTTATCATACAAAAAAATAGTGCATTAAAAAACCGAACGATCTTAAGAAGCATTTTTCTTTAAACTGAACTACTTTCAACTGGGATGTGACGAGACACGAGATTGGGTTCACGAGAACGAGACGAGATTTTTGTACAGTATTTTTAAGAAATCCTCAATGACAAAATGAATGATTGCAGGTGTATTTTGAAATGTTTCGACTAATCATTTTGTAATGAATGTCATTTCAGCTCTGCATTCTGAGTATGAATTATCATATGCATTGAAAGACAACAATATACAAGCACTGTAAAAGGTTTAGCTACAAACTCAGCTGACTGGCTTCTCTCCTGTATGATTTCACATGAGTCTCTTCAGACCTTACTGTACATGAATTATGAGCTTCCAGAACTCCTAATTGAACTCGTTTCCACAAATTGAACACAGAAAACGGTATAACAAAAACAGTATAAAAACAAAAATAACAGTTTTTCTCAGTCTTATTGAGTGCAAACAATAAGTGCAACCATAATCAAAGATTATGATCAGTGAACTGTGATTCCTGCTGCACTATGTGTGACTCGGCAGCTCATGCTATTAAAATAGTTTACAATTGAAGTGACCGTTATCCAACTGATTTAAACGTTTTTTGTCTCTATAAAAAGCAAAACAACAGGGGAGGCGGTGCCTGCGGTTGGCACTGTAATGTAAACATAGCAGTGGCATAAACAATGCTAATTTAACCCTGTATTTACAATGTCGCGATACAGCTTTTCACCTCGACGAGAAATCTCATCACATTTAATATGGGCTTTTCTCATAAAATATTTATATATTAATTTAATGTAAAACAAATTTTTTATCAATTTATCGCCTTTAGAATAACTAAACTGCCAAATTCTTTAGCTAGTGTTAGCATGTTGCCAAGCTAATTGTGCACTATTCTAATAAACATGAAAGTACACAACAAACAAATAATAACTGTTTATCAATACTATTCGTTTTTTAATTGATTGTTCAAATATTTACAATGAATATCTCCAACACTGTCCACCAGATTTAATCTATTTTTCACTTTTGCTTGTCGTCATGCATTTTGGGATTGCACAGAAATAAAAATATATTTAATTACTTAATTATTAGCTTGTCACAATAAATGCATTTACATTACTTGCAAAGTATTAAGGTTCATTCATGACATGTCATAAGTAACGTAAAATTCTGACTTGTAAAAAGTGTTCACGTCCTCGTAGAACTTGTAAACTCGGAATTTTCTGAAAGCCCCGACTTGGACCACCTGACCACTGCAAATTCATTTTGACAGTGTTGCACGAACAGCTCAGAGTAAAACGTCACATGTTGTCATCTCGTAATTACGATAATTGCGACATGGCGTGCATGCGGCTTTAGTTAAATGCTAGATTTCAACTGTACAGTAGTTTCTAAGGAGCGTCTTCAGCCCTGGAGAATAACCTGGCAAAAACAAGGCATCTTAGAAAGCAAAATAATTATTGGAACAGCCTTCCAGTCGAAAGCCTTCTGTAAGCAGCTCACTAGGTATTGGAACCGAGCCTAGATTTTAGAACAGAGCTTGTGTCGTCGTTACACAACGCCGTGTAACAAAAGGTGTAGTATGAGGAGAGAGCAGAGTAACTTATGTGAAGCGTGGGGTGTTTGAAATGTGAAAAACAAACTTCAGTCTCACCTAGAGTAGTTGAAGAGTCTGCTGTCCCAGAGGCTGTGTACTCCACGGGGCCCACTGTGGAAGAAACAGGAGTCAGAGCCGTCAAAGCAGTTCAGCCCGTCCTCGGTGTTCTTGGATGCGTGGCTGTGCACCACATCAAGCAGGACGATGATACCCAGAGAGTGAGCCACGTCAATCAGCTCCTTGAGTTCCTCTGGGGTGCCAAAACGACTGGAGAGAGAGAGAGAGAGAGAGAGAGAGAGAGAAGAACAGATGAAGGCAGATATCAGAGCAGCCTGGGCAGAGGTTGTCTGTCAAGCTGTAGGATCTTATTCTTGGTATGAGCTTGAATCTAGCAGTAGTTTGGGTGTTAAGCCCAACTCTTTTAAAAAGTATAGAGATATCTTTCGGGGTGTATTGCAATACACAAGATGCACATGTAGGCTTGCAGAATACAGAACATCTGCTTTCTTCAAGACGTGCTCAAGGGAATGTGTGTGTGTGTGTGTGTGTGTGTGTGTGCGTGTGTGTGTGTGTGTGTGACATTGTTGGATTTGGGTTGGAGTTGATGGCTGTCGATTAATTGTCATAATGCGATAAACAATTAGTCTGTTTTGTACATCCTCATTCTCATCTCAAGGCATATATGATTTCTTTTAAGGCTTTAAACACTTTAAAAGGCATAAATTATATTTTAAAATACATGAAAAATAATGTTATTGTATTTACAATTATTTCATATATTTATTTAAATGTATCAACTTTTATAAAAAATAAAACAAAATTAAATTAAATTAAATATAATGGAAAATACTGGAATTTAAAATAAAATAAAATACATTTTAACTACTCCAAAATAATATAAAAAAAATTAAAATTAAATAAATCAATTGTAGTTTTTCAAATATATTTGTAATCAGTATTAGGCAAGTAACTATAAAAATGTAATTAATTACTAGCTACCAATTATCTTAAACAGTGTAATTAGATTACTGTACTAATTACTCTCTCTAAAAAGTATTAATGCATTACTTATTACTTTCTAAATCCCATATCAACCTTAACCAGTTGAACAGTACAAGAATTGACAAGAATAAACTTCTCTTTTAATTCTTTCAAATAAATAAAATAAAATTGCATAAATTATTCTCGAACTGACCAAAGCATTTAAAGGGAGAAGGTTACATTAAAACATTAGGCGTTTAATTTTCATGTTAAATTCACTATTGTTTTATACACAATTGTTCAATAGTCTATACAGTATTTAACGCAATTACATTAGAAGTAACTAATTAAATTACAGAAAAAGTAAGAGTAATCCCTTACTTTACTTTTTCACAAGGGATAAGTAACAAAATTACAGTAATTAATTACTTGGTATTGCATTACACTCAACACTGTTTGTATTAATATATTTCAGATTTGTAATTTCCACATGAAAATTGCAATATCATGGCTCAGAGAAATGTAATTATTTTGCCATTTAAGAAAAAAAAAAACTAAACTGAAAGGATGAACTAAAAATAAAATGGAAATAAAAACTAAATTGTGCTTTCCTCTATAAGCTATTTTTTCAGGCTCATATCAAGAAGATCAGGTATGATGGATCCATCGGCTAAGCCAGTTGACATGTTTAGCTGCTCGAACAAACGCCAAATAAAGTCCCCTTTAAGTGGCACAGTGGTGATACGTAAGTAACGGATCGCCCCTTTTGGGATTCGAACTTACAACCTCCTGGATACCATCCCAGTTCTGCCACACTACATATGGCTGTGTGTGTGTGTGCTTATCTCAGAAAGTCATCCCCCTACACAACAGCTGTGTTTACCAATAGCAGCAGTGCGAATACATCAACCGTGCGGCCCAATTGCCGTGTAAAAACAAACAAATATGGCAGTAAATAAAAATCAATCTCAGATCGTCTACACCGTCATGGACGCTGAGCAGAGGTCAAAGCCTCGATTCGGGGTGACATATTGCTCCTTGCGGAACAAAGGGCGAGAGTGGCGCGTTTCCATGAGCGCTTCCTCACGTATCTCCTTCGTGTAATTGCTCCATGAAGCTTCATCTGTCCTCCAGCTATCATCATATCGCTTTCCCCCGGCAAACGTGACACAACAATACCCCTCCCCTCGGCCTCCGCCCCTTCCCAGCATCCAGACCTTGCACTTTTTAAACGGCTCAGGGAGATCAATCATGGGTGAAATTACTCTGTATACATTATACTCGCGCTATAGGCTGTCGCCAGCGCTAGCTGGTAAGGGCGGCCGACGGAATAAAAGCACATAAATAAAGAATTCCTGCCTGTCTTCCTTTATCTGAGGTCTCTACCTCTCCACAGGATTAACTGCAAATGTGTTTACAGGGAGATTATCGGCCCGTCAGAGGCGCCTCTCTATGATTTGGGGCCACAGAGTCTACAAGAAGTGCGCGCGCCTATGGTTTTTACTGAGGAGTGTTACACTTACCTCATTTTAAACCTTCTGAAAATTAAAATGAGTGGCCGGTACCATTGGGTGTCCAGTGAGTGTCAACAAGTGGGCCCGACAGTTGATTTTCAGGGTGTTTTTTTTATCTTTGACTCAGAGTTCTGAGAAACACTGTTGGAAGTGGATCGGACTGAGCAGCACAACACACTTGAAGCCAATCAGCAGTATGGGGCGTGTCTACTTATGATCGGGAGGAGAGAGAGTGAGCCAATCAGCAGTAGGGGGCGTGTCCACTCATGATCGGGAGGAGAGAGAGTGAGCCAATCAGCAGTAGGGGGCGTGTCCACTTATGATAGGGAGGAGAGTGAGCCAATCAGCAGTAGAGGGCGTGCCCACTCATGATAGGGAGGAGAGAGAGTGAGCCAATCAGCAGTAGGGGGCGTGTCTGCTTATGATAGGGTGGAGAGTGAGCCAATCAACAGTAGGGGGCGTGTCCACTCATGATAGGGAGGAGAGAGAGTGAGCCAATCAGCAGTAGGGGGCGTGTCTACTTATGATAGGGTGGAGAGTGAGCCAATCAACAGTAGGGGGCGTGTCCACTCATGATAGGGAGGAGAGAGTGAGCCAATCAGCAGTAGGGGGGGTGTCCACTTATGATAGGGAGGAGAGTGAGCCAATCAGCAGTATAGGGCGTGCCCACTCATGATAGGGAGGAGAGAGTGAGCCAATCAGCAGTAGGGGGCGTGTCCACTTATGATAGGGAGGGGAGAGAGTGAGCCGATCAGCAGTAGGGGGTGTGTCTACTCATGATGGGGGAGGAGAGAGAGTGAGCAAGAGGGAAATTTGAAGAAAGAGAGATGGCTGAGAGACATTACAAAAGACAAAAAGATCAGAGGAATTTCACTGGAAAAAGAAGGGTTATGATCAGGCAAGAGCTTTGTGAAACACGTTAATATTAGAAAAGCTTTCCAGTGTGAGCCATGAGCAGTGATGGGCGCTTTCGAAACACGCTTTGTGAAGCTTCGAAACCTTTGTTTCGAACCAGTGATTCAGAGTGCGTATCGAACTGCTAAAGTCATATGATTTCAGTAAGCGAGGCTTCGTTATGACAACTGTCATAACCGAAATTTCAATGGTTCACCACTAGGGGCAATCTCTGTGAACCCATGAACCATGTCTATATATGATTTTTGCCTGATCTCAGATCAATTTTATAAATTTGTAGACATTTAAATGACACATCTGTATAATAAAAAAGTTGAAGAGTGGAAGTCTAATCGGTCTGATTAACCAAGTTCTCCATAAAACAAAACAAAAAAACAAGCCCTACAATATAATTAAATAACACACATTATAAAGACACTTAATTTTTAATGATATTAGATGATTTGTTAATTGCATTTAATAGATTACACCTTCAATAAAACGTTTTCATGCATTTTTTTAGCTGAGTTTTCGCTGCATTTACACTGTTCTGGCCAGCAGGGGTCCCCAGCATGTGGCTTCGAAAGCTTAGCTTGCATTCATGAAATACTTAGGGGTCTCCTGGGAAAAAAAGTTGGGAACCACTGATCGAGAGCATGTTTACATAGAAAAAAAGCACAAGTTATTGAGACACATTTAAAAAAAGCGAAACTGCTTTTAACTTGAATGTTGTAGAACGCTGTGACACGACACGTGAGCAGTGCAGCAGTGGAATGAAAAAAAAAAGCAAGGCAAAACACGTCCACCCAGGGCATGTTTAAAGCAAAATGCAGCAGAGTGGAATGCAAAAACACATTCTGTGTGAACGGCCCACACTGTAAAAAAAAAAGTATATGATCAATAAGTTACAACAACGTGTTTTTACATTGCTTTTTTAACTCGTCAAAATAAGTTAAGCAATTTTCGACTTTTTTTTATAGGTAATACAAGATATTCAACTCATTTTTTAAAGTATGTTTAATGCAATTTAAGTTGAAATGCCTTAAATATCCAAGTTGATTGTACTTAAAAATATAAGGCAGCAACTTTTTTTACGGTGTAAGGGGTGATTCACACAGACAGAACATAATGTGAGAGGCAGAGAGATGAAATTACAGTTTTTAGAATGAAGGAGATGCTGCAAAATACATGAGACATGATTTATAAAAAATGGATTTGAACATTTTCCAGTTTCAGATAAATTTACCTTGATGCTGCGAAGAAACTCGTGACCTGGTAACCGAAGCTAGCGTAGTATGCATGTTCCATGATCGCCATCATCTGAATACAGTTATAACCTGTGTGTATGGCAATAAAGAGAGCAGTGATTATTAGCATATTTGTGTCATTGTTTGCTCATTCCAATGCTGTTCCAAACTCATATGACTTTCTTTCTTCAGTGGAAAATGAGATATTCTGAAAACTGCTCAAGTCAGTGAGCTGAACTCGGATCGAATCAGTCTGAACAAATCATGTTCTTTTGAATGAACAGGTTAGTCAACTCCAGTGACTCCAGGCACAGATACATTTCCATCTTTTCATCACACAAAGCTATCATAGGGCTTCAGAAGATATGTAATGTATGAGTGATCTGGAAAACTTTTATGGTCATTTTTGGTGCTTAACTCACTAAAGAAATATCATAAAAATCCCCTAGGGCTGCACGATGATGTGAAAAAAAATTGATAAAAAGTTTAAAATATTTAGCTCGAGGTTTGCTCAGCTCTTTGCTCTGCTTGTTTTGTTTGCAACAAACAATTATTTATAAAAAAAAATAGGGCTGCTAATGTTTTATGATTATATATCAATATGACAATAACAACAACATAAAAAAAATACTATAAAAATAATAAAATAAATTACTGAATAAAAACATTTAAAATATATATATATATATATATAAAAATATAGGGCTGCAAATGTTTTGTGATTATATATCAATATGACAACAACAACAACGATATAAAAAATAATATAAAAACAAAAAATAATATAAACAAATTACTGAATTAAAATTTTAAATAAATAAAATATAAAAATTACCCAAATATTATTGTAATATTTTACTGTAAAAAAAAAATCAAGATGTGAAAAAAATATAATTCTAATATGTCTTAATTCATTTTTTTAAACTTATTTACTTTAAAATATATAGTATTTAATTCAACAGAAAAAAAGTGTGGATATTTACATGGCATGACGCATACAGGTGAGTAAATGAGAGCATTTTAATTTTTGGATGAACTATTCTTTAAAAAAGCTTCAAATCTTTTAAGATGCTACATGCATTTTGTAAAAAAAAAACAGATTTGTGTCTACAGCAAACTTTTTGTTGTGATTTTTAGCTAAGTTTTCATGCAAAATAAACACGTGGGAGCCAAATAAGTCCAAATTCTGCTGTTCCTGAATTTGTGTAGCCGTCATGGCAGTGTGTTCGAAATGCCCACGCAGAGTACGATGGTTTCACATAATTCATAAACATCTGCTTTCGTTAACGAGAGGATATTATACAACACTTAACACACAAAATCTTGACAGGACAACACTACAACAAACACTGAGGTACAGCAGGAACAGTCAAACCCAACAAAATGGCTTTTTGTCTCTGTCCAGTAAGTGTCCACTACAGAAGTCAGGTCTTTTATGCGAACACAAAGGGCCACCGGGACGCACCGCCTGAATGACTCATCAGGTCACACGCAAGTCTTATCAGCCCGGATCAGCCACAAAACCAGCGTTTCGTTCCCCCACGCAAGCTGTAGCTGCACTGACACAGCTTTGAAACTGTACAGGAAGGACTCAAGAGGGAAATCCAGGCTTGTCTCACATAGGTTTTTTTTTCTGAGCAGATTGGTTTATTTATTTATCTAGCTAGCTAGCTATCTTCCTCGCCCTGCTTCAGAGAAAGTTTGGATTTTTGATGAGGTGTGACAGCACCAGGGGCTCATCTCAGCGATGATGCACCAACACGCGCACACACAGAGCACTTTTTCAAGCTTTTTAGATGCCAGAGCCACAGTTGTCTAGGGAAATGCAAACCAGTTACCACAAAACAATGAGAACTCCTGGGAGCCACAGACACGGTATGTTTTAATGCATGGACATAGGCATGAATTATTCTATCATAACATTTGTTTTTGCAAATGGCATTGTAGGACTTTACGTGGGAAGACGGTCAATTTCCATGTAAACATTCAAGCACACATACTTCTGTTTTTCCTACGAGCACAACATATATATTTTTTAAATATATATTTTCAGAGGAAACGCGAGTGGTGCAACTCACAGGCACCATGCTGGAGTTGGCCTGAAAGTTTTCAATGATTTCCTTGTCTCCGAGATGCCAAAAGAACCCACCACCAAGATATTTCTATAAAATGATTGTGCCTGCATATAGATGGGGCCCTCAGGGGCCTCTGTGGCCCTCCATACCAGATCTGTCTGCATTGTCCAAAATTGTCCATCCCATGTTTCTATGATTTTCTATTTTCTAGTTCTAAAAGTGATATTCTAAAGTTGAAATTTTGATTTAACGAGGCCATCACCAACACCAACCAACCCATGTGATTAAATTCAAACCAAAAATCAATTCTAAAACATTCAAATAAAATGTGTAAGAAATGTTAAATAAGAGATTTACGCCTGTTCATTATATAAAGCTTTTGAATAGCTTCAGAATTCTTGAAATATAGTGCATGTGACGCATGGACCACCATTTCACTATAAAGTCACTATAAAATCAAAATGGACAATTCTTGTTTTATTTTATACGGAATATTGCTGTATTTATTATAAATGATTGAGTCATCCATGCACATCATATATATTTTTAATTCATGTGTCCTTCTCCTCCCTCTTGCAGTGACATCTCTTCTCTTCAATGATGATGTGTTTACTGACATGAGGGCGGGGAAACCTGTCACATGAGATCGACCAATAGCAAACCACAAACATCCAATCAATTTCCCATGGACAAAATCAAGTCCACCCTACATTTTTTCTAGTTCAAAAAAACGTTTCGCTCGTATATACACTCACCTAAAGGATTATTAGGAACACCATACTAATACTGTGTTTGACCCCCTTTCGCCTTCAGAACTGCCTTAATTCTACGTGGCATTGATTCAACAAGGTGCTGAAAGCATTCTTTAGAAATGTTGGCCCATATTGATAGGATAGCATCTTGCAGTTGATGGAGATTTGTGGGATGCACATCCAGGGCACGAAGCTCCCGTTCCACCACATCCCAAAGATGCTCTATTGGGTTGAGATCTGGTGACTGTGGGGGCCATTTTAGTACAGTGAACTCATTGTCATGTTCAAGAAACCAATTTGAAATGATTTGAGCTTTGTGACATGGGTGCATTATTCTGCTGGAAGTAGCCATCAGAGGATGGGTACATGGTGGCCATAAAGGGATGGACATGGTCAGAAACAATGCTCAGGTAGGCCGTGGCATTTAAACGATGCCCAATTCGCACTAAGGGGCCTAAAGTGTGCCAAGAAAACATCCCCCACACCATTACACCACCACCACCAGCCTGCACAGTGGTAACAAGGCATGATGGATCCATGTTCTCATTCTGTTTACGCCAAATTCTGACTCTACCATCTGAATGTCTCAACAGAAATCGAGACTCATCAGACCAGGCAGCATTTTTCCAGTCTTCAACTGTCCAATTTTGGTGAGCTCTTGCAAATTGTAGCCTCTTTTTCCTATTTGTAGTGGAGATGAGTGGTACCCGGTGGGGTCTTCTGCTGTTGTAGCCCATCCGCCTCAAGGTTGTGCGTGTTGTGGCTTCACAAATGCTTTGCTGCATACCTTAACGAGTGGTTATTTCAGTCAAAGTTGCTTTTCTATCAGCTTGAATCAGTCGGCCCATTCTCCTCTGACCTCTAGCATCAACAAGGCATTTTCGCCCACAGGACTGCCGCATACTGGATGCTTTTCCCTTTTCACACCATTCTTTGTAAACCCTAGAAATGGTTGTGCGTGAAAATCCCAGTAACTGAGCAGATTGTGAAATACTCAGACCGGCCCGTCTGGCACCAACAACCATGCCACGCTCAAAATAGCTTAAATCACCTTTCTTTCCCATTCTGACATTCAGTTTGGAGTTCAGGAGATTGTCTTGAACATGACCACACCCCTAAATGCATTGAAGCAACTGCCATGTGATTGGTTGATTAGATAATTGCATTAATGAGAATAGAACAGGTGTTCCTAATAATCCTTTAGGTGAGTGTACGTCACAATATGGAAGAAAAGAATAATTGCAACTTCCGTTTCATGCGACTTTGACAGTGAGAGTCCCCATTCCCTTTCATTCTATAAAAAAAGTGTGACCAGAACATTCTCCACAGCACTTTGAATTTTGGGGAAACTAATTTGTAACTGTTATATGACCCCAATCGCTAAACCTCATCTTCTGTGTCTGGTGGATACTTGAAAATACCCCCAGCATCTCCAAAACACATCGCCACAATCAAATACACCTCTCTCCAACCCTCATCCACGACAGCACTAATGAACACTTCACACAGTGACTAAAGCCTGTAAACAGGGTGTTGACCTACAGAAAGGGGCTTGAGAGCCCAGAGAGAACACAGCCTCCCCAGAACATTGGTACCAGGGCCAGTCGCTTATCATCAATGCGGCAATGTCTGTCAGTTTAAGCACCACTGCAGCTCGGATACTTAGTGATGAAGGAGGAATGTTGGCAGGTAGAATATAACCTCACTCTGGGCTAAAAAAATAATGTTTGTATCCTTACTTTAATGGTACTGTGGTGCAGTGAAGTACTGGATGATTAATTCCAAGGTACTTTGATATATACTTTTGCACAAAATGATCACAATATTCATTTTGCAATATACCTTAATAGTCCGCTGGAATATTTTAAAAGAATACCATGATGTTGGTATATTTCCACCAAAAAAACATGGTAATACTGTATTATGGTACTTCTTTGTAATGCATCAAATGTATAAAGTGCTTTACAGACCTGCTACTGATGAAGTCCATTGTGCTTTTTGTTAGCCGAGGAAAATGAGATTGTGAAACTCTTTTTAAGAGCATAACATTGTGGTAATGAATTATCTTCCTCATCTGAATTGTCAAATGTCTTCTTTTCATTTAAAAAGTTTAGCTTAAACAATTATTTGAGGGAAGAAGAGTATTAAAGCGTGTGCCAAATTCTAAATTGAAAGCGGAAAAAGGACAATTGCATAACATTTTGTTTCAAAAGACCACAGAAAAAAATTATAAATGTTGAATGAATAAAAATTGTCAAGTGATTAATAATTACGGATAAAATTATTTGTTTAAAAAAAAATTTTTGAAAAAGAAATGTTACTGTCAAATACGCTAATTAACGTAAGGCAACAGAATGAAACGTGACTAAATGAAATGTGACAAAACTAAACGAAAAATAAAGTAAAGAATGAAATAAACTAAGAAAGAAAATAAAGGATGTGTTAAAAAAACACATTCATGTATATATATATATATATATATATATATATATGTATATTTGTTATTATATAAATAATGTATTTGAATGAAATGTTACTGACAAAGATACTAATTAAAGCAAGGAAAAAAATAAAACAAGCAACAAAACCAATTAAAAAATAAATAAATAAAAAACTAAACATCACAACACCAAAAATAAACAAAAGCTGTTTTTTTTTTTTTTTTTATAGAGAGGATTAAGCAACTTTGAAAGTCAATTTAGTACAAATTCTCATGATCTCAACAGTTTTGTGTCAACGAAGCAGTCTCTTACCAAGATCTTTGATCCTGGGCAGCACGTTGTGTGTAAAGTTGCTGTAGGATGCCACTTTGCCCTCAGGAGAAGCGATGCCAACGTGGGACTCGTATATCCGTAAGCTCCTGGGCTTCTGTGGACGAGGATGCTTGTGCTGGCACAGAAACAGCAGGGAAATATCTCTGGAACAATTCCTCATCCAAATTTAACATCACAGTATGAAACAAGTCCATGCCAATACAACTAAAGATAAGATGGAGCCGCTGAACAGAGCTGACAGTAGCTAATTTGGAGAATCTCATCTTATCATGACTTATGACTGGAGGACATTAACAAGCATATATAATTCATAGTCTGAGGAGATGATGTTCATGTCTCGACTTGACATTAAAGCAAAATTGCAGTAAGTAGAAACCAATGAAATGGCTCATGATGCATTTATAAAGCCATTTTCTTCATCCCCCTGATTTCAGACAGTTTGCTTTGCTTGGAAACTTTAATTAATAGGAATAACACACACACGCAAACACACATTCTTATTAAAGTAGGAAGCTTATTTTCACCATGGAATAAACTAATAAAAAAAAGGTAATTGTGACTTCTGACAAATCAGGGGTTTTTTCCTTCAGAATTGCGAGTTTATATCTCACAAGGGAGAGTTATAAATCATACAATAAACTGAGTTTACATCTCACAATTCTGACTTTTTTTCCCAGGATTTTGCATTTGCATGCAGTCAGGTCTCTAAAAAACGTGGTGGAAAAAAGTGAATTGGGAGATGAAACCTTTGAATTCAGAGGGGGGAAAAAAGTCAATTGTGAGAAGTAAACTCGCACGTGCGAAAAAATCTGAATTGAGAGATGTCAATGTCAATTTTATTTATATAGCACCAATTATCCCAACCTATGATAAAAAGTCGCAATTATCTTTTTTACATTTTTTTATTTTGTGGCGGAAACAAGGTTTCATACTATTTTTACAGGGTCACCAAAATTAAAAATGCATTACATGTACATAGTTATCCTTAAAGGGGGTATATGTAAGAATTTTAATGTATTAATTACTTTTTTAATGCCAATGTGTAAAAACCTTGTAACAAAACTTTTAAAAAAACGAGACTTTGCCCGACTTTCTATGGTGTCTATGAAACCCACTATACTGATATTTATGTGAAAATCAAAAGGATGTGACGTTTACGCACGCTCCTGAGAGCCTCTCATCCGTTCTGAGACTCTTGAAATGAATGCTTATACAATGTTCAGGAAAATGCCTAAAGAGCCATTCAACACTGTAATGTCAATGTGTCATGCAAATAAAAGGTCAAAGCCAGATCTATATAGTCTATAGTCTCAAATATACTTAATATACACTATCATAACAGTGTCATTTTAATGACATAATCTGTCAGCATGATGCCGGTGAAACACAGAGCTGCAAAAATATCCACATCGCTATGATCAGATGCTTTCTTAAATGCTGTTTTTTTCACCGCTGTCATTGTTATTGAGAGGAAAGTGCGCAACACATATTTATATCTAAACGTCGCTCTCAGCAGAGTCGGGATGTTTGTTAACAGTATAATATGATAGTATACAGTATAAACTAATAACAAGTGTTTCTCAATTCTACATATAGCCCCTTTAAACAGAAGGGTCGAAACTCAGAACTCATGATAAGTACAAAACAAAAGGTTGTGGCACACCGACGCTGGGGGGAAATAATCACTTACAATGTAAGGTTGAGGAGGGTCCCAATGTACCCAATCATAGATGACGGACTTCTCATGCTGAGTCACATACTTTGCCCAAGGAGAGATTCGGTAGAGTCGCTCACCGGCTTTGGTGTGAACAACCACCTGGAAAGAGAGACAAATGAAGGATGTTACGGCAAGGGCACACAGAGAGGGTGAGGACATGGGCACAAGCAAAGGGTGCAGGGTAATGCCGGTAAGAGAAAATATGTTTACAGCTGCCAGAGAGCAGGGATAAAGGGCCAATCTCATGGAGAAAGGTCACACAGTCCAAGCAAAGAGGACGTTTGAGTGGAGTCTGACCGCTGGAGGTGAAAGAGGTTTTGTGCAGAAAGAAATATGACTTTTAAATTGATTGCATCGAGAAAACCTTGTGGCAACAAACAGCTTCTGAAAGGTTTATGATCATTTTTAAAAGGGAAAACTGCATGGTTATCGATTTGATAACCAATTTAATTTAATAACCATAGAAAAGTCAAAGTGTGGCAATAAACGTGCAGCGTTCTGGTAAACACATTTGTGTTTGCTTATATTTTTATCTTGGCACTTGCTTTACAGGCATATACATACAAACTTGAAAGAGTAACATGAATAATAGATCAAACGCTTTCCGTTTTTACCAATATGCCCTAGATTACAACTATAGACAGAGAGGGCCGGAAAGATTACATGGGAACTTATGTTTGTGCCAGTGTTTAAAGCAACAGCTCACTCATAAATAAAAAAGTATGCCACAATTTATTCACTGTTATGGTTTTTTACAAACCTCTATAACTTTTGTAAGAACCCAAAATTAGATGTTTAGCAAAATGTCTAATCTATGCTGTTCTTTTCTATACAATGAAAGTGAATGGAGACTTGGGCTGTCAAGACCCAAAAATGACAAAAAGCACCATAAAAATTTCCTATTTTTATGATGCTTTTTCTGAGCCGTGGTCAATGTTTCACTCTATGGAAATCAGCAACCAGGCATTCTGCTGAATAACTATTTATGTTCCACAGAAGAAAAAAAAACTGTGATATGGGTTTGGAATGTCATGAGAGTGAGAAATTTTTAGAATTTTTATTTTTGACCTTTCGATGTCACTGAGGTGTGATGTGTAACGGTAACCATGTCCAGAAATGTTTATTATGCTATACTGTGTTTTCCTCACAGAGAAGATGATTTCTAGGGCTGTCTGAAATAAAGCTATTAGCCTGCACAAAACCATTGATCAGAAACGGAAAGGGTCATTTAATCCTCTGTGTACTATTGGCAGTGTTATTTATAGGCTGAAGCAAAACTATTCACTCGCAGATATTAAAAACTCATCACGTGTCCCAGATTAGACTACAGAAGCAATCCTTTCTAAAGGGCATTCGAAGGCAGCGTGTGAATTTAATGTCAGAGTGTGTTTTTCCATTGATCTGTACAGTTGTAGATGTGCACCAGATGTGGCGGCACAGGATTTATAGACGCCAGGAACGTGTGTGCCATTCAGAATTGAAAACGGTTTGCAAAAACCAATGTATAATATAATATAATATAATATAATATAATATAATATAATATAATATAATATAATATAATATAATATAATATAATATAATATAATATAATATAATATAATATAATATACGGCCAAAAAAAAAAGTCACTGTTTGGATTTAAATAGGCAAATGCTTAAGAGTCTATGATTGGATCATTATTGCAGTGATTATTATGTTTTTAGCATGTTATATGTTTGGGAACAGTTCTTCTAACCCTAACTGATGGAGTGTGTAGCTTTTCATTTCTTAAACAACCATGTAGGAAGACACATCATGACCATATTCCAGGATGACAATGTCAAGATTCACCAGGCTTGTGAAAGAAGAATTTATAGTCTTTTTTTTGTGAAAGAAATTGTGAAAGAATGGTTGTGAGGAGGCATGAAGAATCATTTTCACACTTGAATTGGCACCTCTGAGTCCAGACCTTAAAGCCCATCTTTCAAGTTGAAGATCCCTGTGAATAGATGTGTAGATAAATGGTGTAGGAACTCGATTTGCGTGAAGAAATTAATCATAAATGTGCATTAAAAAAGTTTTTTAAAAGAAATTGTGAGTAAAATTACTTCCGCTGTCAAAAACGCTCTGATCGGACATGACGCAACGGCCGGTAAATCTCATCTCTTCGTAATGGAGTCAGACATTGAAGAGGTTGCAGTAGGAGTTCATGTCAACTCTTCGAATGGGCCATTGCCGTACAATTATGAGCCACCTAGGCGAGAGAGGGGTCAGGCAGAGTTAAGGGGAAGGGTAAATGGACAGAGGAGAGAGATAGAGTTGTGGTGTGAGGAGAATCGGTGGAGAATTAGGCAGGTGTCTTGGTGAGTGACCACAGGCTATAGCTAGCTAATTGTGGCTAACGTTGTCTCCATGTTTATCACATTGCAGTATCTTTAACCCTCTGGGGACCAGAGTGTTTTTGGGGCCCTTGGGATGTTTTGACATGCACTGACATTTGTGCTTTTTTCAGTTATTTATAAACATGTTAATGGCAAAGGTGTAAATTCACTCTATATAGCACAAACTTGGCTACCATGAGATCTGAGCAACATGTATGTACATGTTTGTATTTTTAATAGAATAATGTTTATGCGTGGTTATTGAAAAAAATAAAAATGAAAGTTGCTGAAATAAGACCACAAAACACATATTGATTATTTCTTCACAAGACTTTTGAAAATTGTATCACATAGCCTAGAATATTTGCTCCAAAACTATGTGAGAATCATCCTGACTACTCATTCAGATAAGTCAATAAAGTCTTTTACATTTTTAATGACGTGTTTTGTTTGAGAAAGCTTTATGCAGGAGGCTTGATCTCTCATTAATATGTATGGCATTCCACACCTGAGAAAGACAAAGACCCTCCCATAATGGCCCTATTAGGTGCTATCAGGCCATATCATTACAGGAGCCTTGCACAAAGAATGAGGAGATTTAAAAAAGAATGGCTTTTAGATTGTTTGGATATTATAAGGAAAATACAGGGTGCATACGTCTGGACACTTCTATCACACACCCTTCACCATATAGACATGGTTTTATTTCAGTTCAAAGTTAGAGTTGGAAACATCTTGAAAAGAAAATTGTCTTTCTCCATAAATGTCTTAGTTTGATCATACATATTTCAAAGTTGAGGATTCATTATTTTGATATAGCTTGAACAAACACTATAACATCTTAGTTGATTAGTTTATTGACAAAACATACTATATATTTAACATATGAGCAGAAACTCCTAAAAAAGCTTATTTGATGTCTATTTTAGAGTAAAAACTTTATCCAAAACGAGTCAACGAAATGTTGTCTGTTATTTAGTCTGTAACAGTGCGTATCTGTGCGTTCATTCATTCATTCACACACACACACACAAACTGTGTGACACAAACATGATTCACATTTAACAGTATGCTATTTTTCCGTTTACAGACACTACGTTATTCTATATCGCGATTAGAACAAAGCACTTGCAAAAAACACTTACTTCTCAGCTGAATCTGTTCATCCTCGAAGTGAAAATAACCCAGTGGTAAATGTCCCAGGATTGTTCCACATATAGCCGCGCAAGACGACAGTAGATTAATCTGACTAAAAAATAATGTGTGTTTTCAGAGTTCATGGGCGTTAACGCGTCTCAATGTGTTGCTTCACATATTTGCGTTTGAATAGCGCGTGCTCTCCGTAGGCGTGTCACATTACCACAGATAATCAGCTGAGAGAACGATAATGAGATGGGCTGACACGTCTCTCTTTTTATATAGATGACATAAACGGAGAATAATAATTTTAGTTTTGAATCGGATCATTTAAAAGTACAAACTCAAATGATTTAAAAGATATATTGCTTATGGCTGGGTGAATAGTATTAGCTGAGTTGTGTTGAAGATTAGAGACGTGCTCCAGAAAAAAAGTTCACGGTGACCGAGAGGCAGAACGCACACCCTGTTTATTTTCTTTATTTTACAAAAGCACAATATTTTATTTCGATTGTATGTGGGCACATAAAAAAGTAGACATTTAACAGATTATTTTCTCATATTTCTTAACTCTATATGAACAGAAATGATGGTAGTACTTTAAGTCTATTTTTCTGCTATGTGAAAAAAAACGAGCAAAACGCGCCGGCGCGTTTCTGGTCCCCAGAGGGTTAATAAATCATATTTAGCAATATTGCTGTCGACTTTGTTGTTTTTCAAGCATCCATGTATATTGTCACCATCTATGCCAGCAACATGCGTCTTAAAATGTTTAATTTAGATCCCAGATTTTCCGAACTTAGCCGGCTGTTATACTACTCCAATAGTATTTCCGACGGACATTACGTAAATGAGCTCGCATGTACTGCGGAGTATGTGTATGAAAGCAGTTAGTGTTCCGGTTAGGACGGGAATATGCTGTTCATGTAAATATAGTCATTGTTACAAGGATCTTTTATTGTCATGTGGACTGGGTGTAAGGCATGCAGATAAATGCCATTACCACCCGTTCCCGCCCGCTGAATTTCTGATCATTACCACCCGTTCCCGCCCGCGCCCGCCGAATTTCTGACCATTACCACCCGTTCCCGCCCGCGCCCGCCGAATTTCTGACCATTACCACCCGTTCCCGCCCGCGCCCGCCGAATTTCTGACCATTACCAGCCGTTCCCACCGAATTTCTGACCATTACCACCCGTTCCCATCCGGTGTGAAGTGTTTTTCACATACCATCGTGTGTCTTGTCACCGAGGAGGCAGAGAAATTGCTTCTCTTTGCCTGGACGAAACGTATCCAAGCACAGAAATCTTTGTTTTTTTTTGTTTGGAAATCGGTGGACCCGATGACCAGACAAGTTGGAGTGGTTGCATCCAAAACAAACACAAGAATTCACCATTGTGACAATTCAAACCAACTCAACTAACATTACAACGATAACTACAAGCTCTATTTTCTGTACCACCTCTCAGACTACGTAAACCCACACTGAGAACCAGGGCAGCAACGCCTATTTGTTTGCCTGTCGTTGCGTCATATGACGCGTTCTCTGGAAAAGGGCGGTTTTTTGAGCCTAGCTTAGAATAGGTACACTTTTTCCTGAATTTCTGCCTGTGGGTGTTGTAAAACATATGTATTCTTATGTATGTCTTTTTAAATTGACATTTTCATACAAGATTCTGTATAAATTAAGTTATACAATTAAATTGAAAGATGGCCTTTAAATTCATTAAAAGTCTTCCGTCAAGAGGTGCATCGATTTTTGGTCAAGCTCTTGTATTGACAATGCAAGAGTCCAGCACTCTGTAAAGTCTCCTCCAGCACATCCCAAAGACTTTCAATGAGTTTAAGTTCTGGACTCAGAGGAGCCAATTCATGTGTGAATATTATTCTTTACGCTCCCTCCCAACCATTCTTTCACGGTTTGAGCCTGAAGAATCTTGCCATTGTCATCCTGGAATATGGTGTGTCTTCCTACATGGTTCTTTAAGAAATGAAAAGCTACACACTCCATCAGTTAGGGTTAGAAGAACTGTTGCCAAACATATAACATGCTAGAAACATAATGATCACAGCAATACTGATCCAATCATAGACTCTTAAGCATTTGCCTATTTATATCTAGACAGCAACTTTGTTTTGCTCGAGTAATGTAATGTGATGTTATTTGATTTAAATAAATGCAGCCTTGGTGAGCTTATTCAGAATTTTGCTCAAACCTAAAAAGCAACACACCAAGAAAAAGAATGAGAAAGAGTGAAAAACCAGCCCGAGGCACTCAGTTTCCAGCCCGCTTTCTAAACAAGAGCCTGAAAACAGCGGTGAGTACTAGTCCACGGTCTAACTTACTCAAAGTCACTCTTCTCTTCCCTCCCCGCAGCCGCGCACAGTCACACGACTGTCAGGGAGCGCGGATCGATAACAGAGCATCTCTCACTGTGTGAATGCACCCCGGGGAGCTCTCCATCCTGAGTCTTCCTATCTCTCTCTTTCCCAGGCCAAAAAGCAAATGGATCATTTGATGGTCCCCTCCATAAGCTGCCAGCAAGAGGTAATGACAGAGCCATTGGCACCTGCCGGTGACCTACAGAGGAGCGTCCCAGTGGGGCTCAATCATTAGTGGCTCTTCACCCGAGGACATGCAGGAGAGCCAAACCGCCACACCACGGGTTTGCCAGTTTATATAAATTACTGAGAAAAGAGTGCGAGAATGGACAGATGCTGAGCCAGACAGACTGATGGAGATAAAATAGCAGAAAATAGCAGACACACGGTGTCAATGAAAGCAGGGTGAGGTGGAGGATAAATGGATGATGACAAAACTCTTACTGAGTTCATTTAATGTCGGTCACTTTGCTGTACTATAAAATTAGGGTCCAGTCGCAGGTTTACTGAGAACATTTACTGGCCGTGAATGTTTCTTACTGAGCATGAAATTGTGTTCTGCATTATTTTGATTAAAGTTCCTTTGGTAACGGAACTTTTCTTGTAAACTACTATTCAAACGTGTTGGGTCAGTAAGATTTTTATGTTATTACATAAGTTAACATGAACTAACATTGAACAACATTTCCACAGCATTTTTTAATCTTAATGTTAAATCTCAACATTTACGAATATATTTTTAAGATCAAAAATTGTCTGTTAACATTAGTTATTGGACTGTGAATTAACATGAACATTTTATAATTTATATTATGAACTAACTAACAAAGGTTAATAAATGCTATGAGAACATTGTTCATTTCTAGTTCATGTTAACGCATCAACTAATGTTAACAAATGAGATCTTATTGTAAAATGTTAACTTTGTTATGAAGAAATTGTTTTATTCAGCAAGGATGCATTAAAGGAGTCATAATGTAGTATTAACTTTGATACCCACGCTCTATTATAGTCATTTCATGCCCTTCTAAAAAGAAAAATTGGAAAAAAATAAACACAGAGCTCGTTTGACCCTTATTTCTGAATGCATTATTGTCTCGCGAGATCTAATGCGAGGTTTTGGCTGTCGTGGACGGTCATTTTAATAATGCAAATGAGGGGCGCGTTGATTGGTGGCAGGAAGGAGGGGGCTTGACACCGCAGGTAACTTCAGCATATCATTCCAAAAAGAGATCATGGCGCAAGTTGTTAAAAACCCATTTAATCCCAAATTTTTCCCAGACATAACTACAGTGGCTCAATCTTAAGTTTATCAAGCGACGAGAATACTTTTTGTGTGCAAAAACAAACAAAAATAACGACTTTATTTCAACTATTCATGTCCTTCTCTTTGGGCCTCTAGTCAGTTAACGTAGTGTGATTCCGTAGAGCTACGTCACACGTAGGCTCACTATTGGCCGACGCTGGTCATGTGCGTGATGCGTGTGACGTACAACAACAGAAGCTTACGCTGTTACACTAGTGAACTGACTCGAGGCCCAAGGAGATGGACATGAATAGTTGAAATAAAGTCGTTATTTTTGTTTGTTTTTGCGTACAAAAAGTATTCTTGTCGCTTGATAAACTTAAGATTGAGCCACTGTAGTCACTTGGACTATTTTAACAATGTCTTTAATAACTTTTCGAGGCCGGCAAGTTCAATCCCTGAATGAGCCTATGGAGGAGTGATCCAGCTCTCAGATTTCATCAAAAATATCTTAATTCGTGTTCCGAAGATGAACGAAAGTCTTACGGGGTTGGAACAACATGAGGGTAAGTAATTACTGACAGAATTTTCATTTTTGGGTGAACTAACCCTTTAAGCCTAGTCCCAGACTAAAATGCATTTTTGAGCTGTTTTAACTGAATGAAACTTGCACTAACATATCTTAAAAAATGTCAGTGCCATTGTTTTGTCTCAAGATGCACATCAGTAATTCTTTTTTTTCTAAGGCACGTTTATAAAAGTTACTTAAATGTCCTAATAGAACTAAGGCCTAATCCTGGCTTAATCTGTGAAACCAGGTCTTAATGTCTTGAATGTAGTCAACAGGTGCATAAAATAACCTAGAAGACCCATAACAACACATGGTCTCTCCTAAACCTGAGGCGTGAATCAGAAAGAATAGGACAGTCCATTTCCTGCATGATTAAAGTCTGACTGGACCACTTTTCACCGGAAACATTATCCAGTTGACACTCAACTCATCCGAGTCCAGTCTGGGGGCCTGAACTGGGACAGGGCCAGGCTCTGCATCTGGTTCTTATCGTCCGGAGCCTGACCCAAGGAGACAACCGAAACAAAGCAACCAGAAAAGCAGCCTTTGCCCAGTGAGTGGCACCTACCTGCCATCAATCAAGCCTCTGCCAGCGTGTCACACAACATAATGCACAGCATAAGCGGAAGAGGCTGTAACGGCTTTGTACACCGATAGATTAGGAATTAATCTCGCCTTGATGTCCAGCAACTGGATCTACAAAGTCCTGGAGGGATGACGTATTTTTGTAGGCCAAAAACGGCCGGCACCTCCGGTTACATCGTCTCAAAATCAATGTTTTTTTGGGTTATTGGTTAAATGCCTGAAATAAGGTCTGTGATGAACACAAGCTCAATATATTTTCAACGAAATGAAATACATCAGTGCGACTCCTTTGTGGCATTACTTGTCTTTAAAACAGCGGTTGCAAACAAGTGGCTAAATGCGACTCCAGAGGTTGTCGGGAACATTAAAAATCCTCACACAGAACAGGTAAACATATCTACACACTCGTCTGCTTTCACAGTCTTATAGTGTTTATAATCCTGCTCTTGCAAACTCTTCTAGCTCAAACTTTCAGGGAAAATCTTTTTAAACAAAGACTGAAAGAGTCGTCGGAAGCTTAGTGATGGTGACGTTGAAATCATGCGACCGTGGTGTAGTTCGTTTATAACCTACGTTCAGCTTTCTACTTCTGTCAATTGAAAAAAAAAGTTGTGTTCATGTGTGAAGATTATCACGATGGACAAAACGTATAAGAATCATAAACTTTTTTTGGGTCACAGACCTTACTTTCTGCAATAATCCAAAAGTCAATGGAAAAATCCTACTGGGAACTTCCGAGTTGGCCTACAAAAATACATCACTGCAGAACTCTATGACATGATGCTCATCATTATTACTGTGTGTCAAGGTCAATAAGTCTCATAAAATATGAGATAATTTGAGTTTTTTTAAATAATATGAAACCAACATGACTGTAAAGAGTACATTTCTAAGAGCTCATGCGTTTTAATCCAGATTTTTAAAAGATTTTAAATAACATTTTACAATAAGGTTCCATTTGTTAGTAAGGGATGCCGGTTGTTAATCGCAGAATAAACCACGACAGGATAGTCAAGACAGGATCTAGCTTCACCCGGAAGGGGTTTATTCTGCCATATCAATAAGCTGGATGTACAGTACATCATCCTGCTTATTACACGGCTACTTGCCAGATAAGTAAATAATTAGACACAAAATATTGACTTTTTTTTTTAGGTCTTTAATATAGAGAAAGCAGTTGCTAGCAAGCAGCAAGTTCAAACTAGATTAAAGGGATACGGTACAGTCATACCACTTATTACACAGCATCTCACCACATAAATAATTATGGGGATAAGAGATATTGATTTGAGATGAAACGGTTGTAAAATCTTACCCGTTTGTTATCTTATAATCCATTACAAAACTATCATTGCAAAGTGGCAGCAGCTGCGTTTGTATGAAACTAAAGAGCGACTCCGCGATACCGGATTACATAATTAAATAATTACAAAATAACAAAATATTGATTTGAGTTTTAATATTTTATTAGCGCACCAAACGCTAAACATCCACGAAGAAAACAACGTTACTAGTGAGCGTAAAGCGAAAGACTTCAGTTACCCGGATGAGCCGGTGTTATCAGTTTTTACTGGTTGTTATCGGGAAATAACACACTGCTGGATGGCGCGATTGACCAATCAGAATCAAGTATCCCACAGAGCCGTGAAATAACAAAGATTATTAAATGTATTGCTTACTGTTAGTTAATGTAACTAATAGAACCTTATTTTAAAGTGTCACCAATTTTTGTCATTGACCCAATGGCCTAGGTCAGGGGTGCCCAATCCTGCTCCTGGCGATCGACTGTCCTGCACAGTTCATCTCCAACCCTAATCAAACACACTTGATTAGGGTTGGAGATGAACTGTGCAGGACAGTCGATCGCCAGGAGCAGGATTGGGCACCCCTGGCCTAGGTGATGGAAAGTAGCAGAGCAAGTTTTTACATTTTGAAGCAATATTACAAAGAAATATTTGTTTTTTCTTTAGAACAACATGCACAGATGAATCGTTCTCAATAATATCAGGAATGTGTGTTAAAGTAAATTCAGCTTGTTGACTTTAATTGAATGTACAACCTATAACCGAGTGAAGAGTCCAACCGTTCCCGCCGGATCGGCTTCAATTTGTTTAAAATTAAAGTTCTGTGTTTAAACCTCATGGGTGTGAAACACCAAATTGGAATGGCGTTATTAAAAACATATGCTGTTGAAGAGCTTCAAATGGCTTGAAAGTCACAGCTGTTCCTGTGGCTTTAACATTGACACGCCATCCATAAAAAGGGTGAATATTAAATCCATCTTGACAGTGCGTAAAGGCTTCATAATACCTCAGCGCCTCGTTCAGGCTAATGAAGTAAACAAACCAGATAATGTGTCTGCTCACCTTCAGCTTGGAGTTATGAGTGACAGCAGGTGTTTTGTCCTCTTTTGGGGGCATGTGCAGCTCCCATTTCCCAAACTCCTTTTTAGTGTAGGGATGCGAAAAATTATTCCAGTCATCTATTGAAAAGAAAGTTACAGTTAAAAACTTCCCCTGTTCGATATATTATCTAAACTATAGATTTTGACATTTTATGATGAAAAGGTGAGTTGTTCTAGTCTGTGCAAAACTTGCAAAAACAGTGTGATGCGTTTGGTAAGATGTTGCAAGTGATTTTTTAGTGTGTCGCTCTGATATTGCTAAGGTGAATCATTGCTAGGGAAAGGAAAAAAGACCAAAAAAGTTTGACTAATCAATTGGTTTGTCATTCTCATTGAGTTCTTGGGCCTCTAACTTAAAAATAACCATTGAAACGCCCCTCGACATGGGATTCTGTAAAGTTGGGCCATATTGATTCCAGTTAATTCTAACATCAGTGACTAGCCTAATTTGACACCATTTACAAAAGGGTGGCAACTAAGAGAGGGTCAAATTGGTTTTCATGGTGCAAACTGAGATGACTGTTCTTGTTGCAAACATGTCTAATAGCTAAAGTACAATTAAATGAATTTAACGATCTAGATAATCTAGTCAACTGCTGTTCATTTCATCGTCTGCCTGGTAAAAAGCATAGGTTTAAACGCTTATTCATTTCTTTATGCAGAAATTATAAGGTGGATAAATGTAAATGGTTTAACATTGAAAAAATACAATATAATTAACAATGAAAAAAAGATCACATGATTATATTTTATATAAGCTTTGTTTCTTTTCTTTACCTATCATTAATGTATACTGTCCATTTTGTGTTACATTTTCAGATATTTAATTCTTGTTTATTGAATTACTTTAGTGTCATGCATGTTAACCTGATAAAGTTTTGTCTTAGTGTGTATAACCCTGTGCATCATCAATAAACCGTATGAGAATTATGATTTATGGACAGGCCACTTATGATGAACTGATTCATCATGTGGCTTTCTATTTTACAACATGTATAATAATTTTACGGTAACAAGCAGATTTTGGTTTGGTACATTAACATTATGGGCCCTATTTTAACGATCTGAAACGCAAGTGTCAAAGCGCAAAGCGCAAGTAACTTTGTGGGCGGATCCCGGCGCTGTTGCTATTTTCCCGGCGGGATAAATGCCTCTTGCGCCTGGCGCAAATCTAAAAGGGGTTGGTCTGAAGTAGCTTCATTATTCATAGGTGTGGTTTGGGCGTAACGTGAAATAAACCAATCAGAGCGTCATCTCACATTCCCTTTAAGAGCAGGCGCGCTTGTTCTAAAGCGGATTCCTATTATAACGGCGGATTTGCCAGGCGCGCGCCAGGAGCGGTTCACAGCCGAGGAGAGCAACGTTCTCGTCAGGGCCGTAAAACACAGAGAAGTGACATTGGGGATGTAGAAACCCACCCAAATTAACTTCTGTTAAACAGGCGTATGATAATTTGGGTAAATGTGTAAGCTACATGTATGCTTTTATAATAAATTGCCTATCTATCTATCTATCTATCTATCTATCTATCTATCTATCTATCTATCTATCTATCTATCTATCTATCTATCTATCTATCTATCTATCTATCTATCTATCCATCTATCCATCTATCTATCTATCTATCTATCGTAATAATGTATGATTTGCAAAAATGAAAACTGCTGCTTAGATGAGAGAATCAAAGTGTATGCGCGTTGTGCACACGCTACATTGATTATGGCCAAGCATGCGCCCTTAAAATAGCATAATGAACAACGCGCAACGCGCCACTGACTTTAGACTATTTTTTTCTGGTCAGTGGCGCATTTGTTACATAGAACAGCAAAATAGCAAGAGGGAAAGTTTGCGCCGGAACACGCCTCCTTTTTGCGCTGAACCGCCCCGGGGAGCGCAAGTGTATTTCTTAGTTAACCGACGTGTGTCTGTGGAGGGAAAAGCCCGCTTTGCGTGGGTGCAAAATAGGAATGATACATGTGTCAGTGTACAAAGTCATTTGCGCCGAGTGCAAGATAGGGCCCAATATATCACTTTATAGGTTGGTAGCAACAGGTACCAATATGCCATACTGCAATATCTGAAACAATATGATATGATACTACTTTATTAATCTCCAAAGGGGAATGTCACTGTATTTTAGGGTGTGTTCACACTTTGCAGGTTTGGTTCGATTAAAACGAACCCTGATGTGATTGCTCTGGTAGTGCGGTTAATTTGAATGAAAATGTGTGAACACACCCCTAATAATTTTTCTGGCGATTTTCTGGCAACCATTTAACAGGTTATTTTTTTACAGTGAAATAGCACCCAAAAAAAAAAAACATGATCGAGTAATTATTCATGTCTGTTGCACAAGTTGCATGCCAAATTAAAAAAAAAGATATGGTTATATTAGGGTTAGGGGCTCTTTCAAACCCTAACCCTAGTATGAACAATAGTAATAGTGATGCATATCTATTTGTTGTCTAATTTATCGTATATTCTCAACAACAACTAACAATCATTTGTTTATTCACAAAAGCAATGCAAGTTCTGCCATATGATCAAAGACTACATAATTTGGCCTGCAGTCTGTAAAGTCTGGCTCATTACTTCTTTAAGAAAAAACTTGCACTTCCTAATGACTAGAAAAGACAAGCAAATGTCTTAAAATCCTTCATTCCTGCACTTTCTTGGTGAGAAATCATTATGCCAGACTTCTGACAACAAAAGATTTCAAAAGAAAGGCCCTTAGTGACTGACTGACTGCATTTGGTCTTGTAGGCAATTCAGATAACCTTGAAGGGATTTTTTCGTTTTGTCTTAACCTGAACACAATGTTCTTTCATCTAGTTTAAGATGAAAAAAATGATCCGTCAAACAGAACAAACAGTCAACTACAAATTGACACAAGGTATAGATGAATAGGCAGACTAACTCTTGTGTGATTTATGAATTCTGCAGTGGAACAAAAATATCAGTACGATAACAAAACTTTCTGAATTGTGACAATGCTGAAAAGTTTTTGGCAAAAGCTTATAAAATGCTCCAATATTTGCACAACACAAAACATGAAAATAAATAAAATATTTGACCTTATTTACATAAACCTGTGTTGCATTTCGAGCATAGTTAAATGTATTTTAAGTATAGTTAAGTTATATATATATATATATATAATTAAATTAATATTTTACCTTATTATTTACATACTATATAAAACTGAGCACTGCAATTTCAGCGTATAGTACCATATTAAATAGTTTAGCCTTTAAAATATTCATTATTGATATGCAGTCATATCATACACTTGTATATTATGTTTTAAATGGACTAAATATACAAAATCAGAAAATAAATAAAATATTTTACCTTATTTACACAAAACCATGTTGTAATTCAAGCCAGTACGATACAGCTTAATATTGTAAGCAATTAAAATAATCACTATTGATGTACAGAGTCATATACACGTGATTTTAGAATGAGAAAAGACGTACTGAAGTCTCCAGTGAGGAACAGAGCCTCGGCGGCCGGGGCCCACTCCTTAAAGAAGAGGCTGTTGTCTGGCATCCGCTGTACTCCGTAACTCCTATAGCTGCTTGTGAACTGATCAAAGCCACCTTCGGCCTCCTCAAGGAGTGCGAGCTGCTTCTCAAACAGCCCATACCTTCCAAAACAAAGCAGAGGAAAACTTCTTAACAAACACGGACAGAAAAAGACAGAGTCAATCTGCTATATCTCACACAAGTTCCACAACACCAAAACATTGACATGCTATAGTAAATATATCATACCATAAAGATGCTAGGGGCGAAATACAAAACAAGTATAACCCTAAAACACAAGAAAACTGACTAAAAGAAATGTGAAAGGCCGTTAACCAAATTATTTTGCATTCAAGAGTTTAAAACTTAAACTGAATTATTTAAAAAGTTAATATTTTATACTATTTTATACGCCTCCTATTGAACATCCCCTTTGCAGAAGAACCACATTTACCCTCAGGATCGCCTTTGAAATCTCAAAGTTGAGTTTGCATTTGAAAACAGTCGCCCACTCATGTATATTGATGGAGAATGCCATTGACCTGGCATCTTTGACACACTACATTACATCACCCGGAGACACTAAACACCTAGGCACGCATCCTGTTCTTTGACTTCACTTCTGTTTTCCACCTTCTTAAACAGAAATATGGGCATCAAGCCAGCCGAAAGCTGCTGCCTGTTCGATTTTTTACAATGCAGATGAAGTTCACCTCCCACCTTCTGGCCATCAACAAAGGTGTACCACAAGGCTCTGTACTCCCCCCACCTCACTTTTTCTTGTTCACAAATATGCTAGCTTCACATGAATGCAAAGAAGCACCGGCTGTATGATGGTACAATAGTATATACATCTAATGGTACAAATGTGCCAATTTTGCAATCCATCCAATTTACTATTTGAGGAAGTTGCTTTTGCACTGGTGCCAAACTTATCAATTTATTATGTAATAGAAATCTTTAGATTTGCATCCATAAAGTAGGCTATAATCTAATGATCTATAGTACTTTCCATTTGTAAAGCATTGTGGTTAATTTGGGTTACTAAAAATGGGCATTGCCACATGAATATTTAATAAATAAAACAGATTTTGTTCAATTCCTCATCTAAAATAACTATTTTATGCATGTATAGACACACTACCGCTTTTTGTATTTATTTTTATTTAGCAAGGATGCATTAAATTGGTCAAAAGTGACAGAAAAGACATTCATAATGAAGCAAAAGATTTGGATTTTAAATAAATGCTGTTCTTTCAAAATTTCTATTAATCAAAGAATTCTGAATATCACGGTTTCCACAAAAATATTAAGCAGCACAACTGTTTTTAACATTGATAAAAAAATAAAACATCTTGAGCAGTAAATCAGCATATTACAATGAGTTCTCAAGGATTGTGTGACACTGAAGACTGGAGGAATGATGCTGAAAATTCAGCGTTGCATCACAAGAATAAATTACATTTTAAAATATATTAAAAAAGAAAATAGTTACCGTATTTTAATTTGTAAAAACATTTCACAATATTATTGTTTTACTGTATGTTTGATAATATAAATGCATCTTTGGTGAGCTTGGTGATACTTCTTCAAAAATGGTATCGACCGCAAACCTTTGAACGAGGTAGTGTATGGATACTGTGATATAAAATTAAATTGCTCATACTGTGTTCAAAGATTAGTCTAACTCTTCAGCACAGCCCCTGAAAATAAAGCACAATATCAGCTAGAAGGGTATAAATCAATCAGCCTATGTGCTAACAATAACTAATAAAAGAGGGGGTTTTTTTTAATCAAAAAAGTAAACTTTTTCTTTAATCCCAGACCTCAAACTCTCTAGCCAACAAATTGCAATAACAGGCAACTTACAATTCCTATCTGTTGCTCTTTAAAATTTCAAATAAACACAGACCATCTAATCAGAAAGACACATTAGACATGATCTTCCTCAGACAAATCAAGGAAGTTTAGTTTGGGGTCAGTCAACACCTCCTTGTTCAATTCTGCACAGCTATTACATTGGGAAAGCTACAGAGTGTGTGTGTGTGTGTGTGTGTGTGTGTGTGTGTGTGTGTGTGTGTGTGTGTGTGTGTGTGTGTGTGTGTGTGTGTGTGTGTGTGTGTGTGTGTGTGTGTGTGTGTGTGTGTGTGTGTGTGTGTGTGTGTGTGTGTGTGTGTGTGTGTGTGTGTGTGTGTGTGTGTGATAGAACACAATGATAGACACATTGTTGAGATATACCAACTGCTGTAAAGCTGCCCTCTTCCACAACTACTTCATTAAAAACAAATGATTGCAAAGTATCATGAAAATAATCATTATTAAATCATGTCACAATGCAGCAAAAATACAGGCTTATTTTTTATTCATTTATTTTACTTTTAATTTTGTGGTGAAATGTGAAATGTATTTGTAAGATTTAACTGTTCAATCTATATTTTGTATATAGAAAAGCTAAACAACCATTATATTCTATTGAGTAAAAGGGCACTTCATTAGTATGTGAAACCATGAGCTGAAAACAGCTGCCCATTCAACAGCACAAAGGCAAAAGTCTGCCTTACTAATCATCATTTAACGTATTTCAGAGCTTAAAAGAAACACGCTCATGAGTTTTTACTCAAGTTTATTTCCGTACAACCAATATTTCTGTTCCACAGCTCTACATTAAAAGTGACTTAACATCTGCTTTTGAAACGTAGATGCTCTCAACACATTGGAGAACACCTTATGGCAAATTCTCATTCTTCAAAACAATCAATAGCATTTAAGATCCCCTTTGCCACCTGCTGCTTATTAGATTCCCTGGTTGGATGAAGTCGCTACAAGATTTAAATGCAGAACCTAAACAGCTAAGCTCTCAACGGTCTGTCTAATGCCTACGGCATTCACACACAGGATGATTTTCTGCGATAAAACAACTGGAAGTCATTCGTTTTCAATGAGAGTTGCCGATTTTACAGCATGAGCAACATTTATGCAAGAAACTTTCTGCAAATGAGCGCCAACTTTTTGATAAATATATATTTCTGATATACATTTAATATATAAAAAACTATTTTTGAAGAAAAAAAATAGGACTATGCCTATTTGTAATGGCAAAATCCTTTATGGGCTGAACGATTTAGGAAATGCTTTACTGTAACAAAAATATTATTGGTTTACATTTTTACAAAAATATTATTTAAGTCTTTCTTTCTACTTCAAAATTTTCATTCAGTTACTTTCTGTTTGTAACCATTTCAAAAATCTACAAGCAATTTCTGAGTGAAAGTTGTAAGTCCTGCACCAAATTTTTGGAAAAAGTTTTTTTTTTTTTTTTATTAATTTCTCTACTTGCTAGAGATGTTGATGGAGAAAAAGAAGAAACAAGTTCTTGGATGATGCCCGAGGATGAAGAGGGCAAGCTGTTCCAGTCTGCATAGCCAAAATCTGTCAGCATCTTCACTGTAAACTTTAAACCTGATGAGCGGACAGGCCTGGCATGGTCCGACAGAACCCTTTGGGCTTGTTCATTTAGGTCTCAAACACCTTCAAAACAAATGTCAGATGACCGTTTTTGATTTTCTGAATTAATTTTGAATACATTTTGATGTTGCTTAAAACGTGGTCTCTGAATGAATGGACCCCAGGCTCACTTGTGGTATATTTTTCCCCTAGGAATGTGATAAACTATATATTCATTGGCTCTTGCTTGAGGCTGGTTGTTTGGGAAGAGGTGTGAAATATATATAAAAAATATACATTGTTGCCAATGGACAGGCAGTTTTCACATGGAAGATGACAAATTGTTAGGGTGCAACGATAAGTGCTGTGCAACTGACAGATTTTAATAAACAGACTAAATAAATACAATTTAAAATAACACAAAACTATCCTAGTCCTTTAAAAAAAAACATTGACCTAAAAATGATTTATTATGAGAAGATTATTTCTCACAGCAGTTCATTTTAAGTCTAACAGTAAATGTCTCTAAATGTATTGTGTAAGTTAAGTTTGTGGATTCACATAAAGCAAAGCTTCTGTAGTAGTGAGGCTAAAAAAAGGACAAATTCAGAGACACATCAGACCAAGAGAGGGTTTCACTGTGCTGTCAGTCTAACTGTTACTAAGTACACTAAAGCGGAGCACGCTGTCGGCATGCTAAAAGCCACTCTGAAAACTCTCTCAAATGTGTCCTCTGTAGATCACAGCCACTAGAAATCACACAATGAACAGATGTATAACAAAATGAATCACAAACTAACTAAAAATATACACTAAATGTTGTAGAAGAAAATGGCACAAGTCAACTCTTCAGAAACACTGATGATGAATTTGTCATTTGACAAACTTGTAACAAAAATGTTTGATTTGTTTGCATACCTACAGTAGTGCATTAGGCATCACTTATTAAAGGTGAACTAAGTAACTATTTTACCTTAACCGAACAGCTTTGGAGTCATTGTAATGTTTATATTACTGATTTCGTGTTGAATGGTGGTCGTCTCACACCCCCCTGGTGCCTGTGAGCCGCAAAACCACCCTTGCAACTTTGGCCGGCGAGGCGCCGGCCTCAGTATTAGGAAGTATCATGTGATATCAGGTCTCGCGAGGTAACGAATTGCTTTACGGCAAAAAACAGATCTGATAAAATTCTGATAAAATGAGCATCAAACAGAAATAACCCGGCGCCGTATACATGTGGTGTTGGGCGCGCGCAGCTCTTAAAGGGGCCATACCTTATTTCCACTCGTTACAGCTTCCATCCTACTGAACAGGTACCGGTGTACAGGGGGAGGGGATCCAGCCGTGAGTGCGAGCCATCTCTGCGTGAGTGCTATTCACGACAGTGCAAGTACTCCACAGCGACTCTAGGGGTCGCTGTTTGACAAAAACGGAATTCCTACTTAGTGCTGCTTTAATCTAGATTAATGTTAATTCAAAAATCTACTATTGTTCATTGTGAGTACATGATCAAAAGTTTGCGGTCAGTACCATTTTTGAATATATTAAAGGGGTCATATAATGGTACATGCACTTTTACAAGTTGATTGTACTGAAATGTGTGTTGGCAGTGCCTGTACACAACCATCATAAAATGATAAAAATCCATCCAGTGTTTTTGTTTTAATCTCCTTATATGTTTTCCCCTGCCTCAAATTGAGCCGTTCGACCGTGTGACGTCACACGGTCGGACGCCCCTCCCGCGATTGTTGATTGACAGCCGGGTTTCAACACAGACCCGCCCTTGCTCGTGAGCCAGCTGTCAATCATAGTCTGCGCGGACCGGCGCGGTCATTGTTGATATGCTGGAGCACTGTCTATGAGCAGAATGGCGTCTAAGCGATTGTGGTGTTCTGTTCTTGGGTGTAATAACGAACACAGCAGTCATTTTAATGTTCCTAAATCCGAACCGCTGAAGACGCAGTGGCTGATTTTGTTTTCGAAGGGAATATTCCCCACGAGCAACGTCAATGCTTTCATATTTGCGCGAATCATTTCACACACCAGACTGCTTATAAACGAGGAGGGTCAGTATAAAGCTGGTTTTGCTAAGAAGCTGCTTCTGGACCAGTACCAACTATTCGTGTTCCTGCTGAACCTCCAAAATAACTGAAGTGAGTGTAACGTTTTATTAATCTTTAATATTTATATTAATCTTTGCAAATCGCTAGATGCACGCTTCACAATGAATGCGTCTAAGGTTTACACTCAGGGTACATTACGGCATGTTTTCTATGTACGACGTTCTCAATATAATTCATAATCCCACGTCTATAATGAACAACGCGTTATGGTTATTGTGTTACAAACGGTGTACGCACAGAACAGAGAGGCGGGGTGAGCAAAGCTCATTATCATTTAAAGTCATATGCACTGAAACGGCGTGCTGAAAACAGAGCTGTTTTTGACCAGGTAAAATAAGTGTTTTCTTACAACACTAATGAGAATTTTAAGAAATTCTCAGTAAATGAAGCAAAAGAAGCAGTAAATGCATTTACAATTTACATTTACAATTTTATTTTTATTAAAGACTTATATTTCAAATAAATGCTGTTTTCTTTATTTCTTTTCATCAAAGAATCCGGAAAAAAAATGTATGACGGTTTAAACAACAATATTAGGCTAAATATATTAAAATAGAAGATTCTTCACAATATTACTGTATTTTTGATCAAATAAATGCAGCCTTGGTGAGCATAAGAGACTTCTTTCAAAAACATGTACGAATAAAATGTGCGTCGATGTATAATTAACATTAATAACCAAGATAAATACATGCGGTGTAGGCCTACTTCATAACACCTCACAGATTCACTAAAGTTAACAAAGTAAGCCTTCATCTAGTAGTAGCCTTTATTGTCATTGGTCACAAGTACCAACGAAATTAGCCATCAACCTGTCCATACAAAAAATACATACAATATGACAAGGGGGTAGACAGGACAGGAAGACAGAGCATTTAGGAAGAAAATACAGCATAACATGAGGAGAGGTGAGGAGAAAAAAAGGCAACCCCCAGACTATGCTCCTGTGAGGAGTACAGTTTGGGAACAGTAAAAAACACCTCAGCAACATTTGCACATAATCAGTACACTCTACAAACATGAACACACAAGACTTGCAACAGGGGAGGGGAGTGGGGGATGGAGGTAACCCAGCTCAGACAGGTATCCGTCCGGTCCTGCAGCCATTCTCGGCGCTGGTCACAGACCCGCCTGTCAGACTGGTGGTACTAAAGTGGATCTAAAGCTGTATACCGTCAAACTTGGCTGTTCGTCAATGAATTCATTGTCATTTGAGATCATAGCGAGGCCGTTTAATCTCTGGCATTTGGTTTTAAAGTTAAGCCTTTTCAAAGTTTCTCTCATGGACCACTTTAACATGCACAGAAATATTATGATATGAATACAAATGTGCTCATATTCGGTCAGTGTCAAACTCATATTTTTGGAGTGGAGACTGACTTTTTTTTCTTTTCAAGCATTAAAAGAAATTAACATAAATCAATGCACAGATGGACAGCACTGTAACAGTGTCACATTTAAAAAGGTTACTGGCCTACTAATCCATCCTTCATCCCTGTCTGCCATTATTATGAATGAGAATGGATGATTTGATACTAAAATTCAGCATAATCCGGCCACTTAATTTGGTATACACGTTTAACTGCTCGCTCATGCGAATAATCAGTCATTCACATGGCAGCAACTCACATGGGTGCATTTAGGCATGTAAGCATGGTCAAGACGATCTGCTGAAGTTCAAACTGAGCATCATAATGGGGAAGAAAGATTTAAGTGACTTTAAACATGGCATGGTTGTTTATGCCAGACTGGTGACAGACTCTACTAGGATTTAGGTTTATCATCTAGGTTTACAGAGAATGGTCAGAAAAAGAGTAAATATCCAGTGAGTGGGAGTTCTGTGGCAAAAATGCCTTGATGCCAGAGGTCAGAGGAGAATGACCAGACTGGTTCGGGCTGATAGAAAGGAAACAGTAACTCAAATAATCACTCGTTTCAACCGAGGTCTTCAGAAGAGCACCTCTGAACACGTTGAACATTGAAGCAGATGGGCTACAGCAGCAGAAGACCACACTGGTCTCACAGGTGTCACTCCTGTCAGCTAAGAACAGGAAAATGAGGCTACAATTTGCACAGGCTCACCAAAATTGGACAATGGAAGATTGGAAAAACATGACCTGGTCTGACGAGTCTCGATTTCTGCTGCGACATTCGGATGGTAGGGTCAGAATTTGTCAAACAACATGAAAGCATAAATCTATCCAGCCTTGTATCAATGGTTCATGCTGCTGGCTGTGGTGTAATGGTGTGGGGGTATTTTCTTGCCACACTTTGGGCCCCTACTAGCTGAGCATCATTTCAAAGCCACAGCCTACCTGAGTATTGTTACTGACCATGTCCTTCCCTTTATGACCACAATGTACCCATCTTCAGATGGCTACTTACAGCAGGATAACACGCCATGTCACAAAGCACAAAGAATATGACAGGAGTTCTCTATACTCAAATGGCTTCCACAGTCATCAGATCTCATTCCAGTAGAGCACCTTTGGGATGTGGTGGAACCCATCGCATCATGGGTGTGCAGCCGACAAATCTGCGACAAATGTGTGATGCTATCATGTCAATATGGATCAAAATCTCTGAGGAATATTTTCAGCACCTTCTTGAATCTATTCCTCGAAGAATTAAGGCAGTTCTCATGCTCTCATGTTAAGAGCAAACCGCAGACAATAGTGTGAAAAGAATGTGCACATTGTAGTTTATTCAAAGGGTTACTTAAATTAATATTACAATAACTCTACAGTTAGCTTTACATCCTTTAATGTGCCCATATTATACTATTTTAAATGTTCCTAATTTTGTTTTGAAGGTCTCCTACTACAACAGGTTTACATGCATCCAAAAAAAAACACTTTCATTTTCTAATAATATAATATCACCTCTTTTCTCACAGCGTCTGAATTGGTTTGATAAAGGATATGGTCTCTCTAAACCCAACCTTACCGAGAGCCTACTCTACTCTGATTGGTCAGATGCCCCAGTCTGTATTGATTGGTCTACCGCTTACACATATCTGAATTTCAGTTCCGGTTCTTCCTCAGCACTTGATACGAACAGTAAAGATTGGACGCCGGTTTAACCGTATCAATTTCAGTCTTTGGAAGTGCAAAGTGGATTTGCTTTTGCTTTAGCGTAGAAAACTGTGTCTTCTCGACATGTCGACAACCTGAACCAAACTCTTCCAGGCCTCAGCTAAAATAAAAAAGTGTTTGAGGGTCAAAGTAGACGTTGTTCACAGGCAGCCAATGAAGACCACAGGCTGGCATTAAGCAGATATTACAAACCTACGTAGTTTCCTGCTTGAAGTAAGACTGGAATTACTGACGACTCGTTTCAGATTCAAAATCGGTTCTTTCTTTCGGGACTCAGGAGACAATAACTCCATTTACCATGCACTTTGTAAAAGGTCTGCAAATTTTCAAAGATCAATCACAAACAGTTATATTACACACTAAATGAAAGGAAATATCCCCCAAAAAAAGAATAATACGGTTACTTTAAATCATACTGCACTTCACGTTTGGACAGCAACATTTCTTCTCCTCATCTCTGATGACACGCTTACTAGCGCAAGGGCGGGAGAACCTGTCACTCACATGAGATCGACCAATAGCTAATCACAACCATCAAACCATCCAATCAATTCCCCATGAACAAAATCAAGTGTGCCCTACATTTTTCCTTGTTCGAGAAGCCGTTTTACTCAAATATGTCACAATAGGGAAGAAAAGACTAATTGCAACTTCTGTTTCATGCCGACAATAAGAGGGATTGAATTCTGCAAGGCAATCAAATCTTGTGACAACGACCTGAGCGGGGTAAATGAGAACACCAACTTACATGGCCCCTGAAAAGTGATGTTTTTTCCTCTAAAAGGTGTTTTACACTGAATCTGTTCGCCTATTCATTTCAACTTCAGTGTATTTGGGACAACCAAAAGGCAAGCACGAAAGCAAGAACCTGATAGCTATATGCAAGAAAATTAATCCGACCCCCTCCGAGTCCATGCCGACTGTCAAACTTCAGCTGCTCTGTTATTATGAGAGTCACTGCCATTACAAGAAATCAGTGTTTGAGGAGCGGAGGGAGGGTTGGCCTACTGCCGCACCATAAGGTAGTGATATTCTCCGCATGTCCGCAGGCTTGTGTCCCAGATGATTAGAGTCTAGAGGAGAGATCAGAAACTGCATCTCAATCAGACAGTCAAGGTGACTTCATAGGAAGCTGATTTCCAACACGGTCATTACCAGTACCTGAACGTCAGTGAAATCAGAACTTCAGCACACCTGCTTATTAGTAATAATGAGTGCAAATTACAAGACTATAGATGTCCTTTCTAAAGCTGGGTGTCTGCTGTGTGGTTTTTATCTGTCCTTTAAGTTTGTTGCTTGTCGCGTTGTACGATATGAGCCGGGTGAGATCTTGCGTTAAAGCCAAGGCAGATTGATGGCGTTGACTGGACGGTCAATCGTGCCATGTTCTAATATTGCCAACATTGAAATCGTACCACACAAACCCAGCAAGCACTTACAGAAAAATGCTGGCAATGTTTTGCCTGGCACAGAAAATGAAACAAAAGTTTGGAGACAGTTGGCTGGGAAAAAGAGGGAATCGGTAGAAATGGCCCGTCGTAGGAGCAGACACATTTTAGGACCACAACCTAAAATTTCTGACACTGTCAGAAGTTCGTCAGAGGCTACAACTCATCTCAAAGGCAATTATTTGGCAGTCAATGAGCATGCCATGCTAAGTGATCAAAGTGTGCCCTACAACATAAAATCTGTTACAATTCCCAAAGGTTTGTCTCAGATGACAAAATCATGTCCAAAATCTAAGTGTGCGCCAGTATAAAAACAAATTAATAAGTATGCAGCAGAGAGTAATTTACAGAAGACTGTTCAGCTTTAAAAGACATCTAGTGCCATGAACAGCCTAAAAAAGTTAGTTGTATAATTACCTCGTAATTGTAAAGAATTATTTTCGTCAAAAACTTGATAAACTTTATCATTCAACTCAAATGATGTTCTATTTATAATACAGCCAGCCGTTACTTTTAAATAACAACACTCAAAGAATGAGAGCTTTTTAGTATGTTTACTTGTAATCAAATTAAGTACATGATATGCTGATTAATTCATCAAATAGATGAACGTATCCTGATGTCACACAACAAACACCAGTGCTTGTGGTTTCTTTAAAGCAGCTTTTGTTTAGAAAGTGAAATGTATTGACACTAGCCCCATGTTGCAGCAATCAGCTCTAGATTAAGTGCCTTGTTCAAGGACTTAACCCAATAGTAGGCCTGTATCCCAGAGATCCAAGTATCCAAGATTTGGATTCGAACCAAGATCATTCTGGTTAACCACCTTGAAGCCTTGACACATTGTGCCAATATCGTGCAGGCTACAGAATGTGACCCATTGACCTTCCCACTGTCCCCACAGTTTGTTTACTTAGTTTCAACTGTTTTTCTCAAAGATGTACAGTTGGCTGAGTAACTGTCAGAGAGAGACTGCTGGGAAATATCAGTCCCAGATGGAGACCAAATCCGACTGCATTTCATGCTCTTTCTGAATCAGCTGAGAGAATGCAACGAGACACAGTCTAGAGAACAGAATGCTGGGTTTTCCCAGCAGTCTTTGTGAAACTGTGTCAAAAGAAAGTTTGAGGTTACATGAAAGTACTTTTAGAGAAATTAAAAAGTAGATGACAAAATATACAAGAACAACATAGGAATAGTTTAAGTGTAACCATATTTATCAGATATCACATTACAATATAAACAGTACCAGCAAGTAAGGAGGGAAGGAAGGAAGGAAGGGAGGAGGGAGGGAATGAAGGAAGGAAGGAAGGAAGGAAGGAAGGAAGGAAGGAAGGAAGGAAGGAAGGAAGGAAGGAAGGGAGGGAGGAAGGGAGGAAGGGAGGAAGGGAGGGAGGAAGGGAGGAAGGGAGGAAGGGAGGGAGGAAGGAAGGAAGGAAGGAAGGAAGGAAGGAAGGAAGGAAGGAAGGAAGGAAGGAAGGAAGGAAGGAAGGAAGGAAGGAAGGAAGGAAGGAAGGAAGGAAGGAAGATCGCGATCGATCGATCGATTGATTGAATGGCAAAAAAAAGAAATTATTTTTGCATAAAGAAAATGAATGTATGTTTTAGAGACATTAAAAACAGATGACAAAATATACAAGAACAACAAGAATAGTTTAAGTGTAACCACATTTATCAGATATCACATTACAATATAAACAGTACCAGCTAGTAAGGAGGGAAGAAAGGAAGGAAGGAAGGAAGGAAGGAAGGAAGGAAGGAAGGAAGGAAGGAAGGAAGGAAGGAAGGAAGGAAGGAAGGAAGGAAGGAAGGAAGGAAGGAAGGAAGGAAGGAAGGAAGGAAGGAAGGAAGGAAGGAAGGAAGGAAGGAAGGGAAGGAAGGAAGGAAGGAAGGAAGGAATGAAGGAAGGAAGGAAGGAATGAAGGAAGGAAGGAAGGAAGGAAGGAAGATCGCAATCGATCGATCGATTGATTGAATGGCATAAAAAAGAAATTATTTTTGCATAAAGAAAATGAATGTATGTTTTAGAGACATTAAAAAAACAGATGACAAAATATACAAGAACAACAAGAATAGTTTAAGTGTAACCATTTTCACCAGATATCACATTACAATGTATACTTTTTCACTTAAAATAATATTTTAATTTGATACTTATTTATATATTCTTCATTTTTATAATATAATATAATATATTCTTTTTTTCTTTTTTTTTTGCCTTTTGGTAAAAATAGCATCATTGTCTTCATGAAAAATGTTATTTAAGATATATTCTTGAATCTTTTCTCAGCTTTCATGAGACTTCCATTAAAGGTTCTCTAAGCGATCCTGGGTGACGTCACTTCTTGTTGACGTTCGAACTATTGTCAAACAAAACGGAGGCTAGCTAGACCCTCCCTCCTCCTCATCCGCACACTAACCCCCCAAACCACACCCCCAAACCCTTCTTGTCGGTCATTGGCTGGAACAGTTTGTTATGTTTTGGGGAGCGGGTCGCTGCAGTTTGTTTTTGGTGCTGTTTGTGAAGCATGGGCTGTCTACAGAGATCGCGTTTCTTTACAGTGTGTTCAGGGGACAGGCAGCCAGCGGATAGTGAGGAGATGTTTGCTGTATGTGACAAAAAATGTTTTGGCCTAAAAAACACATGACATCGCTTAGAGCACCTTTAATGTAGAACTTCACAGAAAGCTAGACCTCCAGGTGCACTGGTGGTCTAACATCACCATTCTCTACACTCACAGTGGAACACCTGACTGATATTATTATTTTGGGAATAACGGTGTGCCAAGGTTGCCGTTTACACACATGCGAGACCTTGGTGTTACTGCGGGCCTGTCCCAAATGCCACCCTAAGCCCTTGCGGCTGTCCTTTGAGTTCACACTTTGGTGATGCCGCATAGACTGTCGGGTAATAGCTCACTGTGAATTGCACTGAGGTTCCATAGCAGCCACAAGGGAACGCTCATGAGCACCCTTCTGAAACCTAAAAATGGAAAATGGGAGATCTCAGACACAATTTACAGACATGCACCAGTCAATGCATGTCCTCAAGTATACTCACTTAATAGGGCCCTATGATTTTCAGAATTTACAGTGGAATGTGGAATGTCACAGAATAGGGCAATAGGATGAATAAATCAAAACTAGGGCTGCACCATTAGGCAAATTGTGAATTGTACTACTCTGTGAATATTAAACGGCAAAAAGACTGCTTTTTAAATAAGAAGTCTGCATGTCTCAGGTGGGTCTACTATACCTACTCAACCATGTAAGACGCTCATGATACTGATAGATTCTCAAAAACACTGTATCGATATTTATTTATTTACATCAAGATTCATGTCAGTTGCTTTGTGTTCGGTTTAAACTCGACCGCTAGATGGCAGCGCTATCTCAGAACGTAAACTGTGACGCGGAGAAGTGCAAGAGTGCAGCGCTAGCATTAGCATACCCAACTCACCAGACTAGAATTATATAGAATTATACCAGCTCCCGCCACGGAGCTGAACACCTGCAAGCACTTTAATTTTTGTGCAATCTATGCAAAAATACATGCAAATAACTGTATAAATATAAATGCAAATGCAGATCCCACTGTTTTGATTAATTTTTTTTTTGCTTAGGTTTTATGCATATGGTGGTGGGTTCTTTATGACAGTTTTTTAATTTTATTAGATCTTCCTAAAAAAACTATCGCAATCTGTCGCCTTTCTTACAGAATTGCAATCGTATCATAACCCCTGTATTGTGATACATATCGTATCACCAGATTCTACTTCCTCATCCATTCATGGTATTCATGGTTTTCATTTAGCAGTTGTTAGCTACTCCTGTCTGTCTTATGTTAATAACATTCGCTTTATTACACTTTTCTCGAGTTGATGATACAGTTAGAGGCTCTACAAGTTAACAATATATTCTGACAAATCCCACAGATTGGTCAGAAGACAAACTGCCAATTAATATAATTTTTATGTATTGCAGTTTTTTTTGTCAAGGTGTGTCCTTGGCTGGTGGCCCATAATTTGGGAAGGAATCATCTGACACTTTCACTCACCTTAACACTGTGGTGAAAATCAAGCTTTTAATGTTGTTTATATGTATATGAGGTGTTTTTAACCCTCTGGGGTCGGCAATCACGCCGGCGTGATCTGCTCGCTTTTTTCCTTATCAGTGCAAAAGAGACTCAAAATACTCTGTTGATTTTGATCGTACATACAAGTGTTATACATCAATCGATCCTATTAAGTGTCTATTTTTTTGTGGATACTCACAATAAAAACAAAGTGATGTGCTTTTCGCCAAATAAAGAAAAACAAACATGATGCGAGTTCTGCGTTCTCTCTGCAGTGTTTCCCCTACCATTGTTTTAGGGGGGCGGCCCGCCCCTAAAATGCTAAAATGCCTAAAATGCTGACGAAATCCAGTCATAAAAAAGGAATTTAATGTATAACGCGGAATTTCACGGAATTTGTAAATTTGAGGAAAAAATAGAAAGCAGTTCAGTACACTTGAAATCAAATCGCGATGTAGACTAGTGTGTGGGAATATTAAAACACAAAGACTATTTAAATACGAATCCTGCATGTTCTGTGTGAATGAATGGTGCAGCCAACGCGCAGTTTCATTTACCACACACACACACACACACACACACACACACACACACACACACACACTGAAGCACGTGTATCATTTCACAACTTTATTTGAGAAAAACTATCATCATGACATAAACACACAGAAACTCAAAAGGTCTTCATGGCAACCCGTCAAAATAAAAGTTCGGTTTAACTTGACAGAAATATTTTACTGTTGTAGCCTACATTAGAATTTAGATATGTCCCAATGTAATAATACACTAATCCAAATGAATTATCTTCAAAACTGAAATTAAGGGATAATCCATGTTTTAATTTTAACAGTAAAGCTCATTGTGCAGCAAGTTATTTGACAAAAAGTTTATTTAATTTCATATGATTAAAATTTTTGATAAATGATAAAATTTGTGTTTTATGTCTTCATTTTATTACCAGAAGAAACACAACACAGAATTAGTGTGAATTTTTTTTCATATATTAAAAAAAAAAAAATGTATAAGTTTAATGATTCATAATACATGATTTCAATTAATTAGACATGCTTTTTGATTGCAAAAAAAATTACACCACGTATCCGTAACACGCCCGCTCCGCAACACTAGCAGTCCCCCCCCCCCCCCCCCCCCAAAAAAAATTTTTCTTTATGAAGCTTGAATTCTCTTCTTTTAAATGAAGTAATTTATATAAAAAACAAATATTCTCAATATACACTCACCGGCCACTTTATTAGGTACACCTGTCCAACTGCTCGTTAACACTTAATTTCTAAGCAGCCAATCACATGGCGGCAACTCAGTGCATTTAGGCATGTAGACATGGTCAAGACAATCTCCTGCAGTTCAAACCGAGCATCAGTATGGGGAAGAAAGGTGATTTGAGTGACTTTGAACGTGGCATGATTGTTGGTGCCAGAAGGGCTGGTCTGAGTATTTCAGAAACTGCTAATCTACTGGGATTTTCACGCACAACCATCTCTAGGGTTTACAGAGAATGGTCCGAAAAAGAAAAAACATCCAGTGAGCGGCAGTTCTGTGGGCGGAAATGCCTTGTTGATGCCAGAGGTCAGAGGAGAATGGCCAGACTGGTTCGAGCTGATAGAAGGGCAACAGTGACTGAAATAACCACTCGTTACAACCGAGGTATGCAGCAAAGCATTTGTGAAGCCACAACACGCACAACCTTGAGGCGGATGGGCTACAACAGCAGAAGACTCCACCGGGTACCACTCATCTCCACTACAAATAGGAAAAAGAGGCTACAATTTGCAAGAGCTCACCAAAATTGAACAGTTGAAGACTGGAAAAATGTTGCCTGGTCTGATGAGTCTCGATTTCTGTTGAGACATTCAGATGTTAGAGTCAGAATTTGGCGTAAACAGAATGAGAACATGGAACCATCATGCCTTGTTACCACTGTGCAGGCTGGTGGTGGTGGTGTAATGGTGTGGGGGATGTTTTCCTGGCACACTTTAGGCCCCTTAGTGCCAATTGGGCATCGTTTAAATGCCACGGCCTACCTGAGCATTGTTTCTGACCATGTCCATCCCTTTATGGCCACCATGTACCCATCCTCTGATGGTTACTTCCACCATGTCACAAAGCTCTAATCATTTCAAATTGGTTTCTTGAACATGACAATGAGTTCACTGTACTAAAATGGCCTCCACAGTCACCAGATCTCAACCCAATAGAGCATCTTTGGGATGTGGTGGAACGGGAGATTCGCATCATGGATGTGCAGCCGACAAATCTGCGGCAACTGTGTGATGCCATCATGTCAATATGGACCAAACTCCCTGAGGAATGCTTCCAGCACCTTGTTGAATCTATGCCACGAAGAATTGAGGCAGTTCTGAAGGCAAAAGGGGGTCCAACCCGTTACTAGCATGGGGTACCTAATAAAGTGGCCGGTGAGTGTATGTAATCCGTTTGAAACCAAGGAGAGGTCCAGTTTTTTCTATCGCCCCTCATTATTTTTAATGAGTTGAGGCCGCCACGCCCCCGGCGCTATTCACATGGTAAATAGGCGATCTTTGCATCGCACAAGCGGCACGCGCCCCAATCAGTGTTAATTTCGTTGACGAAAATAACGACGAAAATTATTCGTCAACGACATTTTTTCACAGACGAAAACGAGACGATAACTAAATAAAACCTAGTTTTGAATGACAAAGACTATGACGAAAATCTATTGACATTTTCGTCAACGAATAAAAACTAGACGAAAATGTTAGATAGTGACGATTTGGGAAGCGATCCGTCAGAACTGATGTCCTGCGTGTGTGGTAGATGCGCACATTTGTAGGCTACTGTAACGTGATCTACCCCGCGGTCATAAAACGTTAAAAAATGTGAACGTCTGGGAGAATGAGTAGGGCAGACATATAGATCTCTGAATAAGAGTGACGATGCAAAAAAGAGCTCTATTCGGTGCGGTTTTCTGTGCGCACACACGACCGAAGCGTCCAGCCATAGACACAATACACCTACAGCGCGCGAGTAGGCTACTGAATTGAGCTCTCTTTCGTGTCTGAATGGAGAAATACACAACAGTATGTCTAAATGTCCTTTTTGGAGAGTATTCATGTAAACTATGCTGGTTATGTCTTAAACTGTGAGTGTGTCGGATGTGCATCAGTGCAATTGTATCCGCATGTCATTGGACATGATCCGACGTCTTAAAGTGACAGTGGCAATAAATCTAATGCGGTCCGTGTCCTTAATTTTGATCAAGCAACAAAAGAAAAAGAGAAAAGCATTCACTGTTTGTTAATAGCTTTAATAAGGATTAATTATATTTAATTCATACAAATAAATATGTCTGCTTGAAAGAATAAAGAATGATGTGTAGGTAGTTATAAGGAATGAATATTTCATTCATTGTAAAGAAGACTGTGTTGTACTTTAGGAAAAGTGGTTTTATTTCATTTTAAGATATTTTTTAAGTAACAGCAGTTAAATCTGTATCTGTATTGCATGTTCAAACTTAAAAATCATTCATATTAATAGGTTAATAGATGTTTTCTCCGGGAGTATATGGGTTTGGAAATTTTAGAGAAATTCTAAATTAACGCCTTACAATTGAACTAAACCCATTATATTTTAGTCGACTAAATCTACTGTAGATTTAGTCGACTAAAATGTTATTGTATTTCGTCGACTAAAACTAGACTAAAACTAAAACAATTCAGATGACTAAAATATGACTAAAACTAAATGGCATTTTAGTCAAAAGACTAAGACTAAAACTAAATCAAAATTTGCTGACAAAATTAACACTGGCCCCAATCAATGCCATAACAACACGAAGTAACTTTCTTCATCAGAATCACTGACAGTTCATCGTGTTTTGAGGATGGCAGCACGCTACTCCTTCAGAGGATTATGGACAGCAGGGAAAAATTCACCTTTTCCTCAGAGGAATTTGAAACTTGGACGACGAACGGCTGCATTTTGAAGATCGAATTGACCCCGCCGATGATACAAGCTCGGAGTAAGTTGTTTAGTGTTATATAATTCCTTTTCTGATCATAGAGCTCAAATGAATTTTCAGACTATATTTTGCCTAGTTTTGGCTAGCTCTTAACATAGGAAATATTACCTATACGCTCGTGTAAACTTTTTGAATAACTGCTTAGGTTATAATGATTTAGTGAAATATATCGATCCGCAAGTTTTTTTTGAGTACTTCAGTGGTCTAGTGGCAGATCTTTTGCCAAGCGTGTCAGAGGTTACGGGTTCTAATCCGCCCTCGGTGTAGTTTTTTTTCTCTCATCAAAACCGAATATGTTCATCAGTGGTTACAGTCTATATCAAGCAGTTGTGTGCCTTTTATTTTGTGATTTCACCGGAATGAATAGTGTCCGCCGCAACGGCGATAGATTGAAGAGCGCGTCCGAGTGAAGACTGCGCGCGCGCCACCACAAGAGAACACTGTATCAATGACACTGATAGCAGCGGACACGAGCGCTTAGCTTGAGTTCAAAAACAAAACATTTTAGCGCTAGATCTCTTATTTAAGAGCGGACTAAACGAATGCTCTGCTAGTTAACTGGAGATGTTTTATTTGTATTAGGTACATCCTTGCTTCAATGTTTCCAAAAGTGGTGGGTACAAAATGACTCATGACGAAATCTGGTGGGGATGCGTACCAGGGATGGAAATTAGCACCCGCCACCAGCCAAATGCGGGTGATTTTGTGTTGTGGCGGGTAAACTCGCTTCACCTACCGGCCACCGTGGCGGGTAAATAAAAATAGCATACTGTTTCACCCGGACGGCGGACACTTTTAGAGGAGGCACACCTTCAAACAAAATGTGGCGTTACATCGCAGGCGTAGAGGTCTGCAGAGAAAACATCATGGTGTGTTCACACCAGACGAGAATAGCGCGTCTGGCGCGAGTGATTTCATTAAGTCAATGCAAAGACGCGTTACGCGCGTAAAAAATTCCTGCGGCGCGAATGAGGTGTAGAGCGCGCCGTGGTAGATGCGAATACGCCTCATTCGCGCGGCAAGTTCGAGCGTCTGACGCGTTCCGCGCGCATGATTTTATTGAGTGCTTTTGTGCATTCACGCATTTGACGCGAATTCGCGTCTGCCGCCCGAGTTGAAAAATCTGAACTTTAGCGTCAATTCGCGCCGCGTTAACCAATATTATATTAAATATTATTCTAATGTAAAGGCAACCAACATACTATAGCCTAGCTCATAAATCCGTGTCTGGAGAGTGTTGTGTGAGAGAGAAAAAAATCACAGGACAGGTTCATTACTTTTGGAGGCTGGCTCAATTTATCATCAAAACAGAAATAAATGACAGATTAGGTGGATGAGGCCGAGGGTGAGAGAAAGAGAAAATGTCAGTATTTCATTGAGACTTGAGATTAAATGAACTGCTTAAGTATTCTTGTAGTATTAATTTTCACATGCAGTTACACATTGTCGGTTAAAAACAAGAAAGTGGCTGGTAAAAACATTGAGTGGCTGGTAGATTTTGAAATCCACCAGCCACAGTGGCCGGTGGACAAAAAAGTTAATTTCCATCCCTGATGCGTACCCACCGCCCCCACCGAAATCGACGCCTATGCAAATATGTGATACTGTCTAAGTAAATACAATATATTTTTTATATATAAATGTTCAGTTTTGGTTAGTCTATTACCCAGGCTGCCAAGGCAACTGCAAAAGGCTGCAAATATAAATGGACAGATGTCAGCAGTGAGATGTACCGCTAACTTACCTAACTAACCATCAGCCTTCAGAAATCATTCTGATATGTTTTAAAAAAAAAATCGATGTTGGAAACAGTTGTGCTGCTTAATTTTTTTAACCTGTAATAGTTTTTTTTAGGATTCTTTGAATACATTTTTTTTAATAAAAAAAAACAAGTTTGGTCTTTTTATGTTTTTTTTTTTTTTTAAGGATGTGTTAAGTGATAGGAATGACTTTAAGTCTTTACGTTCTTAGGAAAGATTTCTATTTTGAATAAATGCTGTTCTTTTTAACTTTTTATTCATCAGTGAATCATTCTTAGTTCAGGCTGCCTCACAGCACCTTGATGGGCCATTGGGGGAGTGTCTTTAGTCTTCCCACCCAGGTGTAAATCACATTAATATTCATGGCCATTCACACTCCCACGCATACAGCAGTGCTGACCAAAAACTGACGTAAGAAATTTAAATCGTTATATTGTTGTTTGTGAAAGAGTGGTTAGAATGATTTTCACTTCATTTTGAAGTAAAAATTCTAGCCTACAAGAATAGTAACTCAAAAGTCTTGTGGACAACTATTCAGTTTGTGTTAAATGGCCTTATTGCGGTGAAATTTTTTTCCCCAAAACGTACTAACCACGCATAATATTTTTTTTCTATAAAATGCAAACATGTACATCCATTTTGCTCACATACTATTGTAGCAGAGTTTGTGCTGAATACAGCAAATTTATATGTTGGCAAATGGTATGTTTTAAGTAGCTGAAATAAGCACAAATGTCAGGGCATGTCAAAACATCTCAAGGACCCCAAAAACACCTCAGACCCCAGAGGGTTAATATGCTTTAAGACAAACCATGTACAAATTCATAGCTGAAAATGTTCTCCTTAAAACTGCAGTGAATGAAATCGCTGGTGTTTTTAACCAATAAGGTCAACGTGTGATTGTCAACAAGTGGATCTCTGAGCTGGGTTGGGTGAGTGGAGGCGGGGCTAATGTGCATATTCATAGAACCGGGTTTACTAAATGAGGCAAGGGTATAGAGTTACATTCAAGCTAATTTAAGGCATGAATAATTATTTTTCAAGGATAAAACGTTTAAATATGTCATTTTGGTGATCAAAGAATAGTTTTAAAGGATAAAATTATTGACTGCAGGGGGACTACAGAAAGCTATTCAAACAGATTTTTCTCTCAAAAATGTAAGATAAAAAAAAAAAAAAAAAAAAACAGCCGTGAAAAAAAAAAAAAGTCCAAGACAAATAAGCTCTACACAGAAAGAAATATTGCAAAATCAAAAATCTCTCACTTCTTGACATAAAAGGCAGCTTTTGTTCTACTTTGTGCACCAACGGTTCATAATCTAAAACAATATTTAAGAAGTTCCACACCACAACTTTTTTTGAAGCTCCGAAAGCAAGTGATCAGGGCAACACATATCAATCCAAGTTTGAAGTTTACCAAGTCTCTTTAATCATCTGAATTCCTGACACTTCATTCCCTCTGGTGATGTACAGCGTGATTCAGAGCTGCCCGCAAGACCTTGTTGATTTTGACGCTTGCATTCATAAGAAACACTCCTGTTGCTCAGGGGCCTCTCGACGCTGGGTTTGATCAAGAGCCGAGCAGCTATTGCGCTGGCACCTGCCTATATACAATTATATATGGGGAGGAGAGGGGATTTCAGGGGCCAGACAGGTGTGCGAGGCTCGCCCGGGGCTCCCCGGAGTCCGCAAAAGCTTCGCTGCTGCTGCTGGAATGGGCTGTGAAACACAGATGTGTGTTCAGCATGATCCAGTCACCTCATAAACATGCACCGAAAAAAACACTTATTCTACAAAAAAAAAAAAACACCATACAACTGAGTGAAGGGAAATTCGAGGTTCTAAGGGCAAGAACTATGTGAAATCTGTATACAAACATCAGTGTCTGAGAAAGAAATGCAAACTAAGAAAGGAAAGCATGATAAACACTTGCTCTGTTCACACTGATCATGAATGATTGAAAAAAAGCACAGAATGTCAACAATTTCTGAGCATATTAGAGTATATAATATTATTCAAAAATGTATTTTTCAAAATACATACTATTCAGAATTCAAACTAAAACCATATAAAAAAGAATTAGGGCTGGGCATTGACACAAATTTCACGATTTGCTAAAACTGAAGATTCACAAGCTTGCGATTCAATTTCGATTCTATTGTATTCTATTCAATGACCCTGTCCCAAATGGTACACTTCATATGCACTTTCGGTCTTGTGGACTTATAATGGCTGCCGTTAAGTCCATGAGACCATAAGGTGTCCCATTTGTCATTTTAGGACTCAGAAGAGTGCTCGCGAGCGCCCCCTTTGCGATGTGCGATGCACACTTTTGTCGAGCCCACACTGAACATTTTTAAATGACAATGTTTCTACTTGTTTTTATTTATTGATCACAACATTATTTTCAATAACTTGTACACACTACGCGCATGTGACTTGAGAAAGCCCCACCCACTCATTAACATAGAATTTGCATACAGGTTGACTTTGAAAATGATAACGAAAACTGTGAAACAAAAGAGGAAATAAAATGAAAACTAAACTTTACATTTTAATTTGAATGGTCACTATTATTGCGTGAGGATTAATAAAAAGCTTTGTGAAAACTGTATTTCGCAGTTTCTTTTTCACGTTTGCCTTTTCTTTTTAATATTGGCAGTCTTGCGTAGAGATTGTAGTAAAAATGAAACGTCAAATCACCAATTACATTTTATTTTTGATAGGTTTATTTTATAACATATAATTTGATAGGGGTGATGCATTTTCACATTGAAAATGAAAATCAAATAATTTAATTTCACTTTCAATTTTGTCACATATTTTGCGTACAGTTTTCTATAATGAAATGGTTACTCTGGTTTTTTTTTTTTTTTCATTAAATAGATTTATTTAAAATTGCCAGAAAATGCCTTCCATGTGCTACAAAGCCGATTCTTGGGATTTAAAAATCGATATAGGTTCTTCAAAATGAGAATCGATTAAAATTGAGAAATCAATATTTTTAACCCAGTCCTATGAAAAAAAGTGTTAATTAAAATAAAGCTGAAATGAAATAAAATATAAATATTTAACATAAACTTAAATGAACATTTTAAATAATGTCTTGATAACTAGGCTAGTTGAAATAAAATTAGAATTAGTTCAAGTTATAAAATTAGAGTCGCCATAAAATCAAAGTTGACCATTTTTATTTCTTTTTTCAGAATGTTGCAGTGCTTATTTATAAATGATTTTTCCGTGCACATGCATTTCTTTTCAAATTAATATGCCCTCGTAATCTTTAATCAAAAACGTAAACCTCCCCTCGAAACAACGTCTGTTCTCTCCATGATGCGTAGGGTGATATCCTTCACAACACAACTGACTGCAAAAATTCAGATCTGCCTCCATTTAGTTAGCAACGCCCAACTTCCTACAATCACTCAATTCCCGAAGGATGAAATCAAATCCCGCCCAACATTTTTCTCATTCCAGAAGCCGTTTCGGATATACGTCACAATAAGACTATCACAACTTCTGTTTCATGTCAACTTAAGTAAAACTGAAATAAATGAAAAACTTAAATAGAAATATTTTTAAAACACTAAAACTAAAATGAAAACTAAGACTAAAAAACTACACTAAATGAAAAAAACTACACTAGGCTAAATGAAATAAATGATTGTAAAATAACAGTTTTTGACAGTCTTTTTATAAATGCATTATATTTGTATAAAAATATATAAACAAGCTCCGCTCTCTATTTTTCTCCTTCAATTTTCGGTTTCACTCTGAAATACATCACAATAGTAGTAAAAAAGAAATGTAAAATCGGTGTAAATAGTGCATCACAACAGAAACCCATCAAATGTGTAAATTTTGTACTTTCTGGACAAAATCTCATTTATGTTTTGTTTAGTTATACAGCTACAATGCTTACAAGTTTGCATCATCTCATTATGCTAGCAGGGGAAATTTGCTAAACTAAATATTTATGAGAGATCAGGTGAAAAACAGCTTCTGCGGGCTGTTTACCCATGCTGATTACTGATATTCAGGGCAACGTGTAAATGATTAGCCTTTGTTAGCCTTCTGTTCACCCTATTAGAGTGTTTGTTTATCAGAGCACGACCCTTTGCAATCCGCCTGAGCTCAATAAGAGGGTTTCACCACCAAAAACCAATAAAACAAAGTTCATCTTACTTCCAAAGAACTTCACTTCCACCTAATGTTCATTCAGTCACTACAAGAAAATGTATTGCTTAAGTCAGGAGATCTAGCGGACCTTCATCACTGCTGTAGCATAACAAACTCAGCACACAATATATGGAGCTGTGGTGCATATGACAGTAATGCAAGGTCGAATCTGGCTTGCAACATTTTAAAACTCTATTTAATTTAAATAAATAAAGATTTAAAGTTTGATACGCTTTTGATATCTCCTCTGAAATGCAAGAGGAGACATGAGATTACTGGAGTCTGGATTAATGGTAAAATATCTAATTAAATTCACATAAAGGAAAAAATATGCTTTGGCAAATCATAATTATGACATAAAAAAGTCAATTGTTTAAAGACAAATATCTTTTCATAATTATTAAACTTTTTTTAGGTCATAAGTAAGACTTTTTATCTCATAATTTTTACTTTTTATATAAATTTTGAATTTGTAAATTTCAATTTTGTCAAAATTGACTCATATAACTTAAATGTATCTCATAATTTTGACATTTTCTAAAAATGTTGACTTCTCAATTTCGACTTTTTGTCTAATAGTTTAAACTTATCTCATTATTTCGACCTTTTGTCATAATTATCACTTTTTATGTCACAATTATGATTTTCCAAAGCATTTTTTTTCTTATGTGACGGAAATGGGTTTCAATAGAGAAGTAAAAATCTTATGCAAAATTCCCAAATAGCTCTCTATAATTATCACTGCACTCTAGGAGAAACAATTGAGATATTTAAGAGTTCTCATTTGCAATTGCCCATTCCTATGGGCTCTCTCATCCAGAGCAAATGAAAGTAGCACAGAAATATGAAATGTTATTAACCTTCATTTCAAAAGAGTTTTACGGAACACGCTAAGGAGAGTATAGTCTCCTTAATAATCTTAGTTTCTTACATCCCATGTGGTTTTTCCGAGTCAATCCGTGACACACATTTCACACAACATTATTCCACTTTCGAAGCCAGTTCCGCAGAGAGGGGTAAAATTAGAAACCATGTACTATGTTTTCAGATACCTCGATGGCTACCCCTCAAGACTTTGGTGTTAATTAAAACGATAATGAAGAACTCCATTTCACTTGTCAGTGGTCTCTGTGGCACTAATGAATGGAGAATGTTGAGTCATAAATATGCAGACTGTGCCATGCACACTTATTGTGTGCAACAATGCAATTAGGTATTGTTATCATTATAATAAAAATGTAAAGACGGTGCCATAGGACCCTGTATATACCATGCATTGAAGTGACGAGTGGTGAGCATACGGTTGCTGACAGTGCCACTCTCTGGATTGCTATTAAGTGTCAGCTAATTGGTACAGAGCACTCAAAGTCTCCCGGCATAAGCAATCAGAATCTGGAGTACCAATTGTGCATCACTGTTCATATACTCAAATATAACACTGTTAAACTGGAACTATAATTATGAGTGGCATTTTAATTAGAAATTCAAGGTGGTCACCTCAAGTCATCCATCACTTTCCTGTAGGTCTTTACGTATTAATATGTGCGGCTAATAATATTTATTTTTCCTTTCATTTTAAGCATCCTTGTATGGCTATGAATGGAATAGCAGCGTAATGCATACTAAGTAAGTAGTACGGAATACTGCTGATGCAAAAAAAAAAAAAGGTACGCGAGACCTTACAATTTATGCAGTTATAAAGAATGTAGTATGTTACATTGTTGTGTTGTTGTCACATGATCTCATTACAGTGCCAATGTTGCGAGAATCCAACGGGAACATTGACCCTTGCCATGTATCAGAGGCCAATAATAAATGCCATCAGATGCCATTTAAATTCTTTCCACCAACTGCATGCACAGGATTGTGGGATGGGATATCATATCGTATCGTATCATTATGTGGGATACATCTACAGTATGCTGCTGCCTGAAAGCATCTTAAAAGACAGGATGTAACATAAATATTAGATTTTAAAACGTTAGCAATATTACATTTAATGCCATATATACAGAAAATCTGCATACCTAACAGCAGTGGGGGACAGTAACTATAATAATTCGTTAAATATAGCGCTTTTCAAATGGAAGGGGGGAAGCTCCTCAACGACCACCAATGTGCAGCATCAACCTCATATCCACCTGGATGATGCGACGGCAGCCATATTGCGCCAGAAGGCCCACCACACACCAGCTTACTGGTGGAGAGGAGACGGAGTGATGAAGCCAATCATGGGGATTATTTAGGAGGCCATGATGATGGACAGAGGCCAGTGGGCAAATTTGGTCAGGATGCTGGGGGTTACACACTCACTCTTTTTCGAGGGACATTCTGGAATTTTTAATGAGTCAGGACCTCGGTTTAACGTCTCATCCGAAGGAGTCGGACTGTGCTTTTTGACAGTAGACCTTTAGTTTATAATATAGAACTAGTTAGGTTTTAAATAATAAAATAAACATAAACATTAAAATAACGCAAATTGAAGCCCATGCTTTTCCCTGCTGCCAGCGGTTTCAAATTATATAAAATTAGTAGCCTATGTTTGCAACTTGCATAGAGTTGTCCCTATGTGACGTCTGCTTGCATAGAAATGTTCTCTGCCACTGCGGATTAAAATGTTTTTTTTCTTACCGGCAATGGATGAACGGGTATCGCCGGCGCCGCCTGGTACGTTACTTCAGTTAATTTTATATCGTTTTTGTCGCCTTCCTCCTCAGTGTCGACTGTTTCGGTCGTCACTTCAGTTCCTGCACTTGGTCTTTTGAAATGATGGCTTTATGTTGCGTATCTATCTATCTCACTTGCTACGTATTTAACGTTACTTTTTCTTTTTTTTATGGTGTCTATAACGTCAGAAGGCGCGTTTGTGTGGATCACGTGATTATCCTTTTTTTTTCAACAGTGACAGCGTCGTTGTTAAAAAAACAAACATTTTTGTTAAAAAAAAAAACTTTATTCGCACACCTGCACCTAAATACATTTTACAGTTCGCGCATAGGCTATCTATTTAGTCGACACGACTGAAATGTTCATATTGTCGAGCCCTGATTTAATCTTTTTACTTCAAAATAAAAACTTTTACTCCACAAATCTAAAAACACTAATGTGTCCACAAGTCCCTCATTAACAAATAAGACACACACAAAAAAAAAACTTCAACATAATACAAGGTCATTCACCAGAAGACACAACATCAATTAAAGGCAGGGTAGGTGATTTGTTCCAGAAACCATTTTTGTTATGCTGGTTGAAAGTCTCTTCACAATAGCAATCACTAAGTTAAGTGGTCTAATGCATTCATGTAAAGGCCTATATATCGTCTGTGGAAGGTGTAGGACCCTAAAATATTCATCCAATCATTCCCCTCATTCCGAGGGCAACAACACAATGTCCTAACAGCCTGTCAATGTATTTCATACCTCCGCTCCGCACACCCTGCTCACGCAGACATCACACATCATCATCAGCGAGTTTCATGCTATGCAGAGTTAGGCTGCGTTCACACTGCAGGGGCTTAATGCTCAATTCCGATTTTTAAAAAAAAAAAAAAAATTTTGCAAGGCCGTTCACATTTCCAATTAAATGCGACCTTTTGTGATCTCCTGTGTGAACGTGAACGTGAAATGACCCAGAAGTGACCCGCATGCGCAGAAGAGTACTCAATAACGGTCAACGACATCACTTGTTGTTTGCGCAAGTAGCTAAACATGGATGTCAACAGTGGAGCTCGTTTAGCAATATTAAAGTTATTTTCCCAACAGAGCCAGCACAATTACAATCTTCTCATTCCCGCCTACTTCAACGCAGAATTATGACGTTTGTCGCATATCAATGACGTGCGGGTCGGAAAAAAATCGGAATTGGGTCGTTTCAGCCTGCAATGTGAACTTAGCCTAAAGACAGACGTCAGTCACAGAGTGCCACAACCAAAACAGCAGCCACCTTTTACAGTTCCTCCTGAACCAAAACAAAGCTTATGCTGCGTTCACGCCATGGCAACTGTAATTTGAAAGAGATGAAAATCTGTGACGTTAAACTCGGACCGGTTCGTGACTCAAATGAATGTGTTTTTATGGCAACACCCCAATGGCACTACTTTGGGCCTCGGGCACGCAATTAAACTGACAAATACATGCAAAAAATGTGTCAAAATGTCCGTCTTGGGGACTTTTTTTAACTTAAACGTTATGTCTTCAGTGAACATAAACAGCTGGGAAAGAAATCAAATGCTTGTCAGAGTATTAGGTCTGTGCTTTATTAGCCGGTTGTCCTGCATCCTCAATAAACAAGCTACAGTTAGTGCAAAATGCAGCCGCTAGAGTTCTTACTAGGTCAAGAAAATATGATCATATAACACCAATTTTATCATCTCTACACTGGTTACCTATCAAGTTCCGTATCAATTACAAAGTACTATTACTGACCTATAAAGCCCTAAATGGTTTAGCTCCTGTGTATTTAATGGACCTTCTATCGCCCTACAATCCATCGCGTTCTTTAAGATCACTAAATTCGAGGCTTCTAGTCATTCCTAGGATATCTAAGTCCACTAAAGGAGGGAGGGCGTTCTCACATTTAGCTCCTAAACTCTGGAATAGCCTTCCTGATATTGTTCGAGGCTCTGACTCGCTGTCCCAGTTTAAAACTAGATTAAAGACGCATCTTTTTAGCCAAGCATTTACATAATGCTTACCTTTTATTATACTGCTGAATCAGGTCAAATGCATTTAATACTATAAAACTTGAAGAGACTGTAGGTTATCTGTATAGGTTGCATAGTATTTGCAGTCATTACGTTCCTGTGTATATTGCGTGAATGACGGGTGGTTGGGCAGATATTGTGTTGCGGTAGGTAGTATGCCATACGGAACCGTTGTCCACTGAAACTGCCTATTCACGCACCAGTGGGGCTCGACAGCCTTAGTCAACGGGTTGGCGCGTATGGTTGGGTTGCGGAGAGATTGTGAGATTGTGGTTAGGTCTCAGCAGCAGGAGGGACGTAGAGGTCAGTAAGCTGGGCTGAGTTGAGTGGGGGACGGAGGGGGGTGATTTTGGGACGCAAGAGTCACTGTATTCATGTTTTGTCTTTTACGCCTGTGTTATGGAAATCATCATTATGAACAGCAGCTACGCTAATTATTTTCCCTTTGCTTTTCTGCTGTTATCTCGGGACGCGAGTCCCGAGAAAATGGCGTTCGTCAGCTCCAGTTTGTATCCAGCCTCTCACGGAGACTTCAGATGCTCCAATCACAAAGCCTATGAAGTGACGACTTAACACGGGCGATATGGACTCTCTATGGTGGACGCCACTGATCCTCAACAACTCGTCTTAAGACCGGCGTGCATACTTGGACTTCCAAAAAATACTCTAAATGTTCCGATCCAATCTGACTTGTAATGCTGCCCGAATCATGCACTGTTCCTTCGTTGGCCAGAGGAGAACTGGCCCCCCGACTGAGTCTGGTTTCTCCCAAGGTTTTTTTCTCCATTCTGTCACCTGATGGAGTTTTGGTTCCTTGCCACTGTTGCCTTGGCTTTTGGCTTGCTTAGTTGGGGACATTTAACATTTAATATTCAATAATATTATTGATCTGCCTTACTTAAGGTGGACGTTGACGCAATTTCTTTTAGAAACAAACTTTGTTATATTGTTATATTGTTTTTGTTATATTGTTTTCATGTTATCACTGTGAAGCGCTTTGATACAATCTGTATTGTAAAAAGCGCTATATAAATAAAGGTGACTTGACTTGACTTGTGCATTTGGCATTAAAGTGACAGCAGCCTAATAAACCCTTTGCTCTCTCTGTCATTTAATGTTAATCAAACAAAAGAAAATGAAAGAATCAATCAATGCTCTGCACTGAATAACATTAGTAACTTTAATAAGAATCAATGTATATTTAATTCATACAGTAAAGACTATGCAGTTTTGTTTATTTAATTTTTTTCATTTGATTAGTTTATTCAATGTCTGTATAGTAGGCTTTTATTAGTAGCAGGCTAAATTGTTAATTTCATTCATATATTTGTTTCTGTTGTATTTGTCCTATTGTTTTTTTGTTTTTTTTTATTGTATTACTGAAAGTTTCAACTCACTGTTGTTGGTTGACAGTGAAACTGCTCTGACAGATTAAGGGGTTGAGGGTCATTTCTGGGTTATTATGAGGGGGTCTACATCTTACCCCAATCAACCCTAAGTGCTTGCATAATCTAATCTTCCTTATTGACTAATGCTGGATACTTGAAAATTCATAATCATTCATAATTATGTCACACTTGCTCTATAACCGATTTAATGTCTATTATTATTGCCATTGTTGTTGTTGTTGTGGCTGTAGGCTACACTATAGTGGGTGTGTGGCGTAAGAGCGTGAGAACAGTGTCATTTGGCAGCCCTGACTATGACGCACTTTTAAATCACTAATAAATTACTGTCCTATACTGCCTTAAAGCATATTTGTGCTGGTCCTGGAGTTGAAACGTGTTCATTGCAAAGAATTGGACTGTCATACCTTCCATATAACCATCAGATGTCCATATTCACATAATTCATTAGGGCACTCACAGCACTGACACATCCAGACAGCGAGCACACAGCAGCTGTCTCTTAATGGACACTACACTGATTTAATATAACAACTCATAAGCACCGGTTGTGAAGCTGACGAACTGACATGCGAGTCATTGTGCATTTGGGACGGGAAAAGGACCATTACCAAGCGACAAGATGCAAATAACTCTTAAAAGAGCGTTTTACCTCCTCTGGAAGTCCTTTTCAAAGGGTTTGAGGTAAGGGTCCATTTGCAGAAGAGACTTCAAGTGAAGAATTGTAACATTATCCTCTGAATCTGCCATGTTCGCGCCAGACCAGAGCAATCGAGCAGCGAGTCCTTCGTTTATTTAAAGCCAAAGCGCGAGATTGCTGCTTTCACTATGGAGCAATAAGCAGCGGTTTGTGTTGCACTGTCATTTGAGACACAGGTCATGTTTTTATGCCCTGCCCATATTAAAACGAGAGGATGTGGCTTCCTGCGCTCACTTTTCATGTTTGTTCTTAAATGACAGCGTGGTGCTTTAAGGGAACCGCGGAAGCGTTCAGGCAGTGGAGGTCTAATCGAACTCCTTTGCCCTTGACAAAGTTCAACCTCCTTGGTTTATGGACGGACCTTCTTCCGTCTAACATCACTGTTATTGCAAATGTAAATGCATTAGATATAAGAATGAAAAATAATGGTTAGTGTGCATATAGTGTGCTGTGCATGGATATCCTATCCTATGGCCTACCAAACTCCATCTAAAGCTATTTTTAAAAATTTTAATAATAATATTATTTAAATAACATATTGCATATAATGGGTTTATATGAAGATAAGTTCAAAGTTCACTTAAATAAAAGTTTTATTTGTTTAAACCCTATAGTAGCTAAATGTCATAAATGATTAAAAATGTACAAATATACTGTAATGTTGAATGGCTATAATTACTCATTTTGTCCCCAGAAATTGAGAAAAATATTTAATATTGATTTGATAGAGTAGAGGCATATTAGTATGTGACACTAGCCTTCATAGTGGCTACTTAATAAACCGATGGCATTAAACAAATATTTAAAATATACTGTTCTTTTATGTTTCTCCATTAATTTGGAGATTCAATGTGAAATTATGAATTATAATATAAAAACATATTACACATTTTAACGTTAGGCACAAATAATCATGATTAATTACAGAATTTGTTATTTTTCAAACAATTAACAGCACTAATATATATATATATATATATATATATATATATATATATATTAGGTGATTAAAGATTATTTAAAAAGGTGACAAACTTGAAATGATCTGTTTCAACGGTCTAGTTTTGGAACCACTGTATTTTATATAATAAAAATGTATTTATTTTATTTTATCTATAGGGCCTATTATTTATAAAGGCATTTATATTATTACTATATATATATATATATATATATAGAGAGAGAGAGAGAGAGAGAGAGAGAGAGATAGATATATGATACATTTGATTAATTATAATGAGTAACATGACTATAACATAACTACCAATGTGTTAAGGTATAATATGTTTAGTTTTTTATATAAAAGTAGATGTTTGACGTAGTAGAGGCTTTATAACAAGGGCAAGCAACCCTTTCGTGGGGCCAGGTATTCATTCATTCATTATTGATCTTTTTATCCTTCAGCATACTTAATAATGTGCAATATGACATGTCTAAAACGCCACCATATGGTTTGGTAAGTTTCAAGGTTAGATATAAAGATAAAGTGGGTATATTTGTAAAATTCACAGAGCGAGAAAAAGCAACAGATATTTCATCAGTGTATGGCCTTTCCACAGTAGGCCACAAAAAGTGGCATATTTGCACCTATTTTATTGTAATTTTATCAACCACAAACCACAAAACGATTCGCTTTGTGTTGTATGCCCTTGAATCGATGTGTTATACAGTCTGCAAGAGTCACAAATGTAACTGTTTACATCTGGCAGGTTACCGTTCTTTGAACCTGGTTGTGCTCATAAAAACTCAGATGGATCAGATCAGAGGTTTTTGAAAAGCCAGAAATGTACACATCACAAATTAGAACTACTGAATATCATACAAGTTTTAGAGCGAGCGGAACCCGTCCCCGTCCGAGTTTGACAAATAACTGACTTCAATTTACTCAAACTTCATATCCTGTATTCAGTCTTATTTGCTATACAGCTAGTAATCTCTTTATACTCAATATTGCAAAATAAGTGTTAAGAGGAAGATGGCATGAAGTGAAACATGCTTAGGAATGAATGTAATATTCAAGACTTCACGTGGCTGCTGTTGATCTCATATCTGCTCATATTTGATAATATTAAAACACTTTTTCAAAGCCTGGACCCTTGGAGCAGTTCTCTTTTAACTGTGGTTGCATCACATTTGATTTTGAAACAGTCCAGTATGATCAAATGCAGAAAAGTGTGTGGAGTTAAAACAGTATTAGACTCTCAGTAAGTGTGAATAACATCACAGAAGCTTTATCTTGTTTTCATTTGGTTTTAATCAATGTTCTTATGTTTAATCACATTACAGAATTAAATATAACTGTCTTTGAAAACATCTAGTTTACAGCGTGTTTTTATTTTATTTTAAAATGATAAATTTTTTGTGTAGAGGTGACATTCAGTGCAATGACATTCAAGCCACATGCAGTTTCTTCTTTATATCTAGAATAAAAATGTCATATACTAATCATATTTCAATTTTATTGGCATCAGAGGTCATTTAAACCTAAAGTGTATGCATTTAGATATCACAATGATAGTATTCATGAAAATGGAAAAGTCAAGGTTGATATTATGAAAAAGAACAATATGTTTCTGCGAGTCAATGATTCTGAATTGATGAGACTCTTTTTCAGCATGTGGAGGTTTAGATGAAAGTCAAGGCTGCAGAATATGTTATAAATTTTGGTTAGATGCAAAAAAAGTGGCAAGGTTAATGTTTTGATTCGTGGGCATTAGTTTTTGATTTACCAATTACTCAAGTCTAAGGCGGACGAAAGCCTGCAGAAGAAATGCGCATTTCATAAACACTGTGATTCATCAGATGTTTAACTACAGGCTCATAATCTTTGAAGAAACTGTCACAGTAAGAAAATTAAAGATATTACAATTAAAGTGATTTTCACAATGAATATCATTACTATCATTTCTCTCATTCTATTAATTTAGCATATTTCAGAATTTGATTGACACAGCGGACCTGAAAGAAAGTAACCTCGTAATCTTGTGCACGCTTCGATAATTGATGTGTTAATGCATTAAAATCTCTGAATTAATTAAATGTAATCAGTTGAACTTTCTGAAACTCTTCCTGACATTAATTTGTGTTGACGCACAGAAATGAAAAGATAATGTGAGAATGTTTTCGGTTCTCTGGAGGAAGCTTTTTGCTTCCGGTGCATTAGAAACACAGCCAGTAAAAAATGTTGCAGTTGGTGATGGGACTTTCTGTGTAAACACTCTCTTATTGCTCAGGGCCATTGGGAAGAATAGTCAGTTTTCCACCATCGACATTCCAGCAAAGTACAGGAAAAAAAAAGAGAAGCTAGTGTTGCTTGTCCATGCAAAACCACAATGCTTCGATGTTGTGGGGTTGCCAGGGAGTTGCTATGTGGTTGCTAATATGTTCTGGGTGATTTAAGCATGTTGTCATATGGTTCTAAGGTGGTGCGTCTCAATCAGCTCCTTAGTTCAGTCGTCAATGCACTGATCAGGGAGTCGGCCATTTTTAATGGATGTCTCAATTGTGAAATCCAAACATCGCTAGACTGAACATTAGAATTAATTTACAGCTGTAATGCAGGTCATCGTAATGTACCTTAAAAAAACATTAAAAAAAATTGAATATCAGTTCTGTAAACGATATACTGTTTGTTGAGACGCACCCTTAGTGTTTTAAAGCAACACTAAGTAAGAATTTTTACCTTAAAATAATGTTTTCAAAATCGTTTCAGTGGTTCATCAAGTCGTGACATGGTGAAATGCACGTATGCCACCGCTTTGCGGTCCTTTATCTGATATATCCATGCTATGTAAGATTGCCAGATCGGGTCGCGTTTCTGTAGTACAAATGAGACCTAAGAAAACTACAAATTTGACTTGCTTTACGGCAAGCGTTACAATTGCGATAGGTGGAGCGTTCTCCACAGTAGACTACAACTACACTTTCATAAAATCATGCATCATTCTCTACCTTGTCTGTGGCCATTGTTGATTCCAAAGCCGGTGCTGGATAAACAGAGAGCATGTGCGTGTGCGTGTGCGTGTGCGTGTGCGTGCGCGTGCGACAGTAGGATGCGCTAGGCTAAATTATTTACGACAGCAGTAATGGACAATTCCGCTTCCAACCTGTTGGGCGACCGCAGAGGAAAAGTTGCTTGGTGTTGCTGTAACACGCTTTACAGTTCTAAGCTGTTCTCAGTGTTTTTAGCATGTTGCTAGGCAGTTTTCTGAGTGTTCATTAAGACCTTGCTAGTTTTTAATATGTTGCTATACAGTTCTAAGGTGTTTACTGGTTACTAGTTCTCAGTGGTTTTTAGCATGTTGCTAGGCAGTTTTCTGAGTGTTCATTAAGACCTTGCTAGTTTTAATTTGTTGCTATACAGTTCTAAGGTGTTTAGTGGTCACTAAGGTGTTCTCAGTGGTGTTTAGCATGTTGCTATAGGCAGTTTTCTGAGTGTTCATTAAGACCTTGCTAGTTTTTAATATGTTGCTATACAGTTCTAAGGTGTTTACTGGTTACTAAGGTGTTCTCAGTGGTGTTTAGCATGTTGCTAGGCAGTTTTCTGAGTGTTCATTAAGACCTTGCTAGTTTTTAATATGTCGCTATACAGTTCTAAGGTGTTTTCTGGTTACTAAGGTGTTCTCAGTGGTGTTTAGCATGCTGCTAGGCAGTTGTAGGGTGCTTATCATGGACAGCTGCACATCTTTGCTTCCACGTCATCAAGCTCCGTCAAAAGACATCTCAATTTAAAGGATCCTTTGAAGGCAGCCTTCGTTTTGTGTCCTTCATTCGGCCAATTTGGAAGGATGCATCAAGACTGTGTCTGAAATCGCCCCCTATACCCTTAAATAGGGCAGATTTTGAAGGGACAGCCATTTGTAGTGGTGTCCGAAACCATAGTGGATGATATTGAGTGCACTCATTCAATCCCACAATGCACCTCAATGTATGCTACCGATGTATGCTCAACGGCTATAGAGAATACCCATAATGCACTGTGAAGGTCGTGCCGAATGAATTCCTTTTTACTTGATTATTAAATTGTTTAATTAAGGTTCATACATGCTAGTCAATCTTTTCATTGGAGCAAATGATTATTAAACAGCAAGCACAAACTATGCAAAAGCGGCGCACTCAGTGTCTGAATACAATTGGGCTGTGTTCGAATTCGCCCTCCTATTCTTATTCCTTACTCCACTAATATAGTCCACTTGAAGGAGTGAATGAAAACGAGTGAATTCTTCACGTCCTCCAATCACCCACAATCCTTTGCACACATTCCAATTCACCAAAAAGAATTAGCCAAAAATGAATCGGCACTGAGCGTGTCCAATTTCATAATGCAAGACAAAAAAAAAAAGGATTTTAAAGATATTTTCTTTTGTTTTGTTGTAAATTAAACAAATGTAAACCACTGGGAGAACACAGATGGTGTCATTACCTGTACGGCATTAATATAAAGGGTTAAAGTAAATTTTTTATTATAATTTTAATAGTATTTTTGCATTGTGACCGCAAGGGTGGGAACATGTGTGACGTAGCCATGCGCACTTACTAGATCATCTCATTTAGCGTTCAATTGCTGAGGGGGACTCAAGCCTACAAGCCCCTGAAAGACTGGACTAGGAAGGACACAGTCTCACAAGGATGCAGTCTTCCACTTGGGAAGCACTCGTAGTAGCATGTTCTGAGTGGGTGCTAGGAGCTATCCAGTTTTTATCTTGTTGCTATTTGTTTCTAAGATGTTGTCAGTGATTTTAATCCTTCAAAGTAAATATGCATAATGTGTATTTCGCATTCTGTCTTTAAGTAGACTCACATTAAAAACAGCTTTAAAGTTCATCACATTTAGCCTTATGCTACTTTCACCAAGAGTGACACTGTGCCTCTCTCTCTCTGATATGCACTAATGCACACACTGTCTGATCATGCGAAATCACATAATAATATGCCCATTTATACTTTATACACAGCAGCAATATGCTATAGGCTTTTAAAAAATTGCACACCAGTTACATGTCAAAAGCAAGAATAATTACCACTGAAGAAACATATACGGTAGATATATTTGCTTTGTGTATTTTAATTAAATTATATTATTTTTAGCATACTAACATTATAGCATATTCAGTTAACACAAGAATCACATGGTAAATTGAGGAGGCTTGGTCCGAAATGCCCTCAAAGCCAAATAAATATGTTTGTGGAAACCAACGTGGTGCACTGTTCTCCAAAAACCTTTTTTTACAGAAAATACTTTGACCTCTGGCTGAATTCTGTCTGATTGCCACGTGAACCTGTAGTGACCGTTCTTCCCTTCTCAGAGTTCATGGACAGGACTCAGTAGAGCCCTCTGTCGGTGGTTTCTGGAACTAATCTTACAAAATCAGATCCTCATCACCTTCAAAAGGCTTTTATCTGCATTTGAACCTTTTAAGTTACAGGTTTAAAAACTATAGTCCATAAAATAAAGTTCGTTAAAGTTAAATTAAAGCTAAAGTGTGTAAAGTAGACTTAATATGAAACAACTACACAAGTTCAAACAACATGTCTCTGTGAGGCTATCAAAACTTGTCTTTTTTTTTTTTTGTGCGGCCTCACACAGCAACAGCGGCTCAACCAATGGCGTGCGTTTGGGGTGGAGCTATCTTTTTGTCTGACCAATGGCAGATAAACATGTTTGAAAACAATCATTTTTGCGTGATTACTTCGCCTTTAAAAGACAATCTTTTTTTCATTATTAAAACCATTAAAGCCTATAAATCCACTCAGCGGTCGTACACACTTGAGGCCTGACCGCATTCATGTCCAGTGCCACAGTCAAGACTCCTTCAGGAGCCTGGTCCTCTGTCCTTGAAATGAAACCCATGTACCCTTGCTGCATGACAAGTATGACACCTTATAATCTATGCAGAGCCGTGGAGTCAGGGCCAGTGGCTGGGAAGTCACTGTGTCGATTTATGCCAGCATTTGGTGGCTGACTGAGCGTGACGCCTCCTGGTTTTCAGAGAGGGTGGAGAGACACCAGACGGTTGCTGACAATATCGCCGGAGTTACCCAGCATGCCATGTTACCCATGAATCCCTGGAGCATGAAACCCTGGCTGGACGAGAAGGATGGACTGCTTGATACTTGTTGACATATAGGGCTAAAGCGGGTCACTCAAACCCATGGCCCGTCGGTTCCTTTTGGCTGCTGAGATGAAGATGAATCATCACATAACTTGAGTGGTCAAAATAGAAATGCTGGCCTCTTTAGAACGTGTCATGGATCAACAAGTCCATCATATTCTCACATACTGCATACAACAATTAAGTAAAATACTGAGAAATAAAGTCGTAATTTTGAGGTATAAAGTCACATTATGAGATTTACAAAAAAAAACAAAAAAACATTTGTGAACAATTTTGAGATATAAATCAGAAAACGGAAAATGATCTCAATTCTGAGATAAAGTCACAATTACGAGAAATAAAGTAATTTATTTCACAATATAATTGCAACTTATGGTGCGTTCACGGGGAAAATATTATATTTTCCACTTGTGAACTGGTTTTTACCAGTGTGTTGCGTCAAGTGCGCTTTTGTTGTCGTAATGTGGTAAAAAGATGGAGATCCAGACCTGTTATTTAGCTAAAACTATTTTAGATTGCTTAAGTCATCTGCTACAGCAAGAAAATGATTTATCAAAACTCAAACGGTAAATAATATGCTGTATATTTTCTAGATCATGAAAAGTACATATTTTTACCTCATATTTTGCTCTCCGCCATTTTGAAAAGGTCAAAGGTTATGTCATCTCGGCAACTCGTGCATCAAAATATTCTACGAGCTGCCATGAGGGGGTGTTCATGTGCATTTTCCATTTTCATGTGTATTTACCATAATTACCATAGCACGTGAACGCACCATTAATTCTCATAATTGTCACTTAACAGTTGCAAATTTATTTCTCGGCACACCAGTAGTCAGTTTATTGTGCGCAAACAAAACCAAGAAAGTGGTCGTTTACTTCAAGTTTGAATTGCTCTGATTGAACGAAATGTACTATCCTGGTGTTGATAAGAATATTGTTCCAGGACCAATAAGGATGTTGATCCAAGAACGTCCTCCTTGACTAAATCATGTTGAAGGAATAGTTCACCCAACATGGTATAGTTCTATCTTCATTTACTCGTTTAAAACCTGTATGACTTTCTTCTGTAGAAAACCAAAGAAGTCAATAAAAGTCAATGGTCAATGGAGTCAAGACTTTTGTGTTGCGTAGAAGAGTAGGCCTAAGTCATACACATTTCGAACGATATGAGGGTGAGTAATGAAAGAACTATACCTTTAAATGTCAGTCTCTGCTTTCCATAAACCTTTCATATGGCTTCAGAAATTAAATAGAGTGCACGAGTAATATGGACTTTTTTTTAGGACACTCTATTGGTGTATTTGTCATTTTGGAGCTTGACAGCCCCAATCCTCTGTTAATTAAATTATATTGAAAAAAGGTGGCCTAGATATTCTTAAAAACTTCACTTTTTGTGTTCCACTGAAAAAAAGAAAGTGCAAGTCATCCTGGTTTGTAATGGCATGATGGTATAATAATGACAATTTTCATTTTTAGGTGAAATATCTTTTTTAAATTTCCATCTGTTCATCACAGCTTTCTTCAAAACTTGTGGCTTCATAAATGAAATATAGAGCACGAGCCGTATGGATCTTCTTGTCTTTGCAAATTGAATTTTTTTTTTTTTTAAAGTAGCTTTTTTTCTTATTTGAAGCACAAAACTTGAAAAAAAAGTTTTGTGCTTCACAGAAGAAACAAGTAATCCTGGCTTGGCACAACATGAGGGTGAGTAAACAAAGACAACATGTTCATTTTTGGGTGGACTATCCCTTTAAGCACATATGCATTCTCTCCTTCAACTTTGAAAGCTCTAAGGCCAAACCAATACTTGGGTGGTAGGTGGACCGTTACATGTTTATGATGCACAAATACCCATAATGACTCAGTTAACTGGAGGTGTTTTTAAATGATTGCAGCAGCTTCTGTTCGGATGGGCTGAGAGTACATTGAGTCACTCTCTGTGATTTGTGGGATAGAGTGTTCTTTTAGACTGACAGCTTTTTTTAAACAGAAGCTCCTGCTGCCGGGGTTGAGCAGTCTATGCCGACCTGCTTTAAGGAAAAACAGCCTCCTGTTTGTTGATCACCATATCCCAGCCATCAATCACCATCCCCACGCATATGGGAGTGGGCTTATCGCTGAATGGAGCTGAGGCATCTCTGTATTTCCACTGACAGGAAAAACAGATAAAACACATGGTGCAGTGTATGGCTCTTAATTGTACATATAGATGCAATATGTGGTTAATTAGCAGTAATATATCTTCAGAGATCTGACAGCCTATCCTTTTCCCCTTTCATTTCTTTTTCAATGGATAAAGTGATTTATTTCATGTAATAGTCAATAGATTACATTGCTTAAATAAAATGAATGATTAACCAATTAGTTGCATATTTGCAAAAAAAAAAAAAAAATGGAAGCCAGTTTTTGCTTCAGAGTGAAATAAAAAAAAAGTACAAAATAAGTGTCTAACATTAAAAAAATTGTCATATTTTGAGATAGTCACAGTTACGATAAATGCAGTCAGGTTTTGAGAAATAAAGTCATAATTGTGAGATAAAAGGGCACAGTTTGAGATATAAAGTCACAAATGTGAGACTGAAAGTCATTAATGAATGTTAGTTGACTGCGGACTCGCAAAAACACAAAGGCACACTGAAAAAAAATTGGTGTAGAAACAATTTTCAATCATTTGCTAGTATATTTCACAAATGTGTGCAAAGAAACAGCAAGTAGCAAATTGCGTTATACGAGGAATTTTAAAGCAGAAATGGTATTTTCTTGTAAAGCATACTTCTTCATTTTAATCTTCATCAACAACTTTGATGAATTTTGCTGTCATTTTTATTTTATTTTACTGTCATTTTAATTTTACTGTTATAAGGGGCACGAAGGCGAGGAATCACGCGAAAAAAGGAACACTCAGGAGATCGCAGGAGTAAACTCATTCTCAACCACACTGAAAAAAACCAGGGAAACTAAATAGGAAAACAGGCAGGCTAATGGGGAAACCAAAACACCATGATAATAAAACAGAACAACAAAGAACATATGCTGTATACGTTACATAGGCTAGGCTTCTTCAATCTCAAGTTGTTCTGATAGTATGAAATTCCAAGTTAGCAATTAATCGGCCAAATTCTTAAATGCATAATAACCAGAGCGTGACATTAACTTGTATGGTCCCCAGCCACTGTGGCTAGTGGTTTTCCAAAGTCACTAGCCACTCAGCCACAATTTTGACATCGCTACCATGGGGAAAAACTGCCATATAGATATTTTTTATATTACCTCATAATTTGGCAGCAAGTATATTAGGCTGCTGTCACTTTAAGACATGATACGCAGTTCAATTGAACTATTACACATGCATTTTCTTCTCACCTGTTAACATTCACGTAAAACATAACGAGTGCATTTACGTGACTGGCATTTTGACATTATTTTGTTTGTATTTGACTGTTTAAGCACAATATGCAGCGAAAAACCCCTCAATTTAGTGATTTATGTATGCGCACTTTGGGCGGAGCACAAAATCTGGAGGAATTAGTCAAATTATGCGCAATCCCACGCCAAAATTCAAGCCCTATAACACCAACAATATTCATCCAATACTCAGTGAGGGGAGACGGATGTGTGTGTGTGTCAACTCGATGAGAGAGCGGGAAATGACTATTGGAAGCCTTTCAGATATTTCAGTATCGATATGTATCCAAAAAACATTATTTTTGACAACATTACATTGCACTTAGTTTTTATTTCAGAAGCGTTTTTAAAAGACTAAAATTGAAAAATGTATATATTATACAGAAAATTCATCCCGCCAAAGTGGCTAGTAGGAGTGACTGCGTTACACGCTAAAATCCACCCGCATTAGGCAAGTTGGCAGTTGTTAGTGTCAAGCTCTGATTATAACTAATCAGGTTAAACTGACAGTCCTAATCTTTATCTTCACTTCTGCTCAAATAAGAGAGTTTTCTGTTTAGCCTCATAGGGTTAACACTACAAGAGGCAATATGATTGCGAGACTCCCTATGACTCAGTACAAACCGTACGCGCCAATGCACAGTCAAGCATGTCTTTAAATTTCAGTTATCTGACTTGAGACGATGAAAATATTCATAGTATCACTGTGGCGGAGACTGCACACTTATTTCAAGCTGCGTTTGTATGGCTATGACTATTGTCAAGGCATTATAAGAGTGCACGGATCATTTACCCGATCCCCAAGCGCACACACTTAGACGGGCACAGTCGCACACGTACTGGGCCCTCTTCTATACCGTTTGTCCAAGAGAAGGGCTCTTACTGCTCATCCTGAGTCTGCTCACATTTCTACAGCCCTGCCCACAAATCCCATCGCATCCACATAATCAAAGGCATTTTTCTTTGGCCTATAGGGATGTGCTCTCTGCATGAGCAAGGTGAGGACGGGGAGGCCAGTGTTCTGTTGCGGATGGAATATTTATCATGGGGATCACTGCGTTGTGTTGTTTGGAGGAGCTGGAATACCTCTGGGTGTTGTTTTCGATTATAGGGTCCTTATACTTCTTAATATAAGGACCCTATAATAAGGACCTCTTAATATTTCTTTCTTAGTCTGTATTAATGGAATAACTCAAATATCAAACATGATTTATTACATTTTGACAAATCTTTAAGTAGCAACGTTTGGCAAAATTCACATTTAAAGAATTGACTAGAAGAATTCCAATGCATTAGTGTTACTTTATATTGAATTGGACGCATCCCACAGGAAGATTTGGCATTTGAATTGGAAAGACGGGAAGTGGAATTTACGAATATCACGCTTGACTTGATAATCCAACAAAAGGTGCACGATGCAGAAGAACGATGAAATCATATTTAATAACCACTAGGAACAATACAGATAAACACAGGACGAAATGTTAAAACAAGACAAAGAACAGATGAAGATAGAGTTTAAATACACAAGAGGATGAGTAACAGCTGAGACAATAAACAATAAAATAATGATTAACTATGGCAACTAAGGAAATGGGAACTAAACATACAGGAACTGAACACAGGCAAAACAAGACAAAATAATATCAAAATAAGAGTCATTGAAAACAGAGACAAAGGGAAAAGTAGTATCTATCTATCTATCTATCTATCTATCTATCTATCTATCTATCTATCTATCTATCTATCTATCTATCTATCTATCTATCTATCTATCTATCTATCTATCTATCTATATATCTATCTATCTATCTATATATCTATCTGTCTGTCTGTCTGTCTGTCTTCAAAATTAAAGGCTTTTAAACTTTTCAAAACTTTACAATAAGGTCTCAGTTGTTAACATTATTTAATGCATTAACTAACATGAACTAAATGTGAGCAATATATTTTTCAAAACACTTATTCTTTGTTAATGTTAGTTAATAAAAAAGATTGGGACTTTTCATGTTATAGTTCACAGTGAATTAACCAATGTAAACAAATAAAACTTTTGATTTTAAAAACGTGTTAGTAAATGCTGAAATTAACATAAATTCAGATTAATACATGCTGTAGAAGATTTGTTCATTCTTAGTTCGTGTTAACTAATGTAGTTAACTATTGTGAAACATTATTGTAATTAGCAAACTTCTTTAGACCAACCAAGACCAAATAGTTCAAATTATAGATGAAATATAGATAGAATTTCAGTTTATTTGAATATATCTTCCAAACTGTAGATTCAAAGTTGAGTTGTGTCAGGTTTGACGTGATTGGCGGTGAAATACCATTGGCTCTCAATTGTTGTAACAGAACTATTCAAAGCTGGTGATGTTATGAACCGAACCAAAAATGGCCAACTAGATTTAAATGTAATTATTATAAAGCAGTTTTTCTTAATGTCAGTTTTAGAGTGTACAAGAAAATATGTTCTATGATAGAGTGCGATATATGAAGACATTTCCTGCATTTCTCAGGCTGTTGTTGCAAATAAATTCCCTACTTCCCATCACCCCCAGAGGCAGATGTTTTTAAGACGTCTGTGACAAAGACAATTACATTTGAACTTAGCTTAACAAAAGCCATCTGATTCATCTGACACTTAAAATAGTTATAAAGCCAAAATAATGGAAAAACTAAAAGTCTGGCATGTTTCAGCAATTGAGCCACAGAGCATTTGCACAATTGGATGCGGAAGCGTCACCTGATAAACTGCATCCACTGGGGGACAGAATTAGAAGTCAGGGATCGACTTTCATGAAATGCGCCTGGCCGAACATAATTCCCCCAAAAGCGTGAACGGTGCTCTGCCGTGATGTGAGGAGGTTAACGTTAAACAATAAAAGGGGCCGAGGAGAATGGGAATGAAGCTAATGAGAGGTGATAAGATTCATTCCAGACCTCAATTTCAAGGATGGAGGAGCAAGTGGTCTGGGAGAGTACCGTGAGACTCCAGCGAGGACTTGAGGCCCTAATGAAAGATATTAGCCTTCGAGGAACAGAGTGATATCCCTGGATCTCACAAAGGTGAGAAGAAATCTTCAAATTTTCTGACAATGAAACGGACGGTTTCCGCCTCCTCCTTCCCGCAACAACGAACTGCGTGACAATCTCATGTCATTTTAAAGTAAAATACAGTTTTGACATTCCCTGTGTGACACTTGAAACATGACTGTTTCTTAGTTGTTGTTGTTTTTTTTTTATCAGTGTACAGTGTACTTATTTATCGCCATCACAACCTAGTTGAATGTAGTTTTTCCTGATGAGCTCATCAACAATTACACAAACTGAGACAAAACAACACATACATAATCCCATCAATTACAAGTAATGAAACACAGATGTATCTTGGGACCATCTTTTTATCAATGCTGCTAACTCAGTTGAGTTTTGTATGCAGAGCTGTTTTTTTGATTGCCAGGCATGACTCCTGTTACAAGCGTCGCAATAAAGTCTGGATGAAAAAAGGGGAAATTATATATGCTGCAGTTTATCTCAACACCCAGGGTAACTTGAGAAGGCTACAACGTCTGGTTTTGACTCTTATGAATGTAATTACCTATATTATGAAAGCTGTATTGAGGGCAATTTTAACTGAAGTGGATTTGTGGGAGTCCACACTTCTGGCGTGATCAGTAAACCTGATGGCTTTCTGACGATTTCCCAAACCTGTAGCTTTTTTTATCAGTAGCCATGTCACTATGTAGCCTTTTTTGAGGCTACGTTTTCACTTTGCTGCTATTAGAATGGTGGCCGAGGAAGCTACGCGCAAGACTACAGTATGAGGTTTGGTTTTCACAAAACACAATTACAAATTTGAGCTTGCTAAAGCTGCGGCAGCAAAACGGAATTGTTAACACTTGACCTGATGATGAAGTGGCAAAATTGGTTTCTAGGGAAAGGCTTTAGCTCGGAGTAAAAACTGAAAGAGACAGAACAGGAACACCATAGATGCTTTTATTTGAGTCAGCATGGGGAAATCAAATGGCGGCGATGTAATTTTACCTGTGACAGGAAGGAAATCATTGAAGTTAATGTTATATTTCCTCTGTGAGACCAACCTTTTTCTTTTTTTTTTGAACCAATTTTCATCATTTCTTGTCCCTTCTGAAGTTTCCGGCATACATGCTGTTTTCAGGAGTGAGGTGTCAATTATTTAAAAAGCTCACTGTGTCGCTCTTCATTGGCAGCTGAAGCTACAAGAGTCCATGCACCTGTAGAGGCCAAACAAAACATGAACAAAATTTCCATTAGAGCCATTAAACAATATTATTGCACGCAGCGTCAAGTTGCCTAATGAATCGTCAATTAGTGCTAAAAATGCTTGAGTATGTTAAAATGGACCTTATCCAATTGAGCCCAAAAAAGTCTTATAATCATTGAATAATGTAATTAAAGCCCACTTCATTAGCTATCCATCACATAATCAACCATAACTAATTGAGAAGATTCCAAACATTTGGCCTGTCATTTCCTGTCCACATCCCGCAGTTTTAATGTAATTCCTAAGTGGGTTTCCATACTAAAAAAAAAAAAACGAATTGTTTTTCTGTTAGACCAGGGATGGCATGACTATTTAGTTTTCTGCATTCAAAAGAGTCTCTCTTTTCACAATTGGTTGAGTATATCTGCACGTGTATTTGCACAAATTAAATGATAGATAGATAGATAGATAGATAGATAGATAGATAGATAGATAGATAGATAGATAGATAGATAGATAGATAGATAGATAGATAGATAGATAGATAGATAGATAGATAGATAGATAGATAGATAGATAGATGATAGATAGATGTTACGAGTTACGAAATTTAATTACAAAATAAATGTAACTGTTATCTGTTACTTAACAACTTAACTTAACAATTACAAAGTTTTTCTGTAAAAAGCTAGGATATGTTGAATAAGATTAATTTGTTGCTTTGCCTGTTTTTGATGTGCATAATGCCTCCTGCCATTTAAAGGTCATTTATTAAAGCGATGCTATTCTTATGCTTTTGATTGGTTCTCTTGTTTGAATTTGCAGTGCACCACGTCTGCCAATTACATCAATCCACATTGCTGCTGAAAGCTTTAGGCTACAACCTGTCTGAGAGTTGCCACCATGGCGAGTGATAAAAATGTGTTCCAGTGTTGGAAATTAAAAAATCATTTCATCTTGAAATCTGTATTTAACCTCAGAACGATCTCAAAGTAAAAAAGAGGGGCTAAAGTCTGATTTTGTGGTGGCTGTGCTTTAAAATGTAATTATTGTAATCTTAATTCAAGTGATGAAGTATTTTGAAAGTCGGACAGTAATCAGTGTTGAGTACTACTATAATGTTAATCCTGTCTGATTTAAATGTTTGAAAATGATTAACAGTTGAAAACATTTGTTAGAAATTTAGAAAAATAATCAGTTACATTACATTAATAATAATTTAAATAGTTAAACTACTTATAACATTTTAAATATGGTAACTTGTGATCTCTAACATATTACATTACCAAAGTAACATTCCCAACAAGATAGATAGATAGATAGATAGATAGATAGATAGATAGATAGATAGATAGATAGATAGATAGATAGATAGATAGATAGATAGATAGATAGATAGATAGATAGATAGATAGATAGATAGATAGATAGATAGATAGATAGATGAAAATTTGGACTAAACAGCTCGATTCATTTGGATTACACTGTAAAAAATAAACCGTAAAAAAATTTTACGGTAAAAAAACGGCAGCTGTGGTTGCCAGAACTTTACCGTCAAAAATACGGTAGCAACGTTATTAGTTTTACAGACTTAACTTAAAATTTACAGTAATAAACCGTATTTCATTATCTGATATAATGGTAATTTACCGACCTATTGATGTATTAATATCTGTTTTTTACCATTGTAATACACTGACAACCAACAATCACAGAAGTGATGAGTCACATGATCAATCAAAGCTCATCACAAGCAACTTTTCCACAAAAAAGTTAATACTAATATAGAAGCTATATGTCATTCGCACAAAACATTAAACACCATCATGGTAACACACATGAAATTATAAAAATGCAATAAACATTAATTTAACAACATAAAACCCTAATGTACATAACTGATTAGAGAAAAACTAAGAAAACTATGAAGAAACAGTTTCAACAAAAATACATCAAATGTGAAGTGTCACGCAGGGAATTGTGGGAATGTTAATTTACGTTTATTTTTACTGTAAATTATACAATGAGTTGTTCTTTTTCACTTTCAAAAACTACATAAAATTTGTAAAATTACATTAAATGTACCATTAGATCTATCACAGTGATTTACCGTATATAGCAAGGAAACTTTCTGTTGACCAATTAACAGTTTTTCACTGTAGCATTTTTACAGTCTTTTACCGTTAAAATCACGATCATTTTTTACAAGGATCTCTTTATGAACTTTTTGAAGCGTCAAAAGTGGTAGTTGCGTAGCTGTCAATGGAGGGACAGAAAGCTCTCAGATTTCATCAAAAAGATCTTCATTTGTGTTCCGAAGATGAACGAAAGTCTTACGGGTTTGGAACGACATGATGGTGAGTAATAGGCTTTTTGCCGAGCGTCACGTGACCAAACCGGAAAACAGGTCTCATTGCATCCGCTTGTCAGAGAAAGTGTTAACGGCCGTAAGAACTAACTACGATATCTATGGATTTTTAAGGTAATCAGCTAACCTACTAAGTTCACTTTGTTATTGGTGTTTTATGCTATTTAAATATCTAAACGTTAGTGTGAAGAAGAAAAATGTAAAAACTTTTAAATATCAATCTGCACATGCGAGGGACATTGGTTATGCTCATTTTTGCTTGCTCCTTTTCAGTTATCTTGAGTAAAACCGCAAAAAATTTCATGAAGCACATACAAAAGACCTGAATCGGAAGCGATGTGATCTGTTTTCCGGCTTGGTCACGTGACGCTCGGCATAAAGCCTATTAATGACAGAATTCTCATTTTTAAGTGAACTATCCCTTTAAGCATCTCATCAGGGTTTCTTCAGAAGATCTCTCTTATGAAGACGACAATATTCGTTACGGTGTTTGCAGACATGCCTAGTTTTTCAAGTGCACATGATGACACTTATATAGCGGCCTGTTGCGACCTCTCCGAGAGGTGAATACAAAACCTGAAGTATGAACTCACTGTGCCGCCCCTCCTTGTTCTCTCGAGTCGCATCTGTGCTGACAAGCCAATTAATGACACTGGCATTACTGTTTTTTTGAGGTGAAGGAACCCATTTCGGTCTACGTCTCTCTTTCTCCTCTCCCTTCCTTTCTCTTTCTCAGTGTTCTGGCCCTTTGTGCAGACTTGTTTTTTAGAATATTAGCACAGATGGTGAAGAGCCAGCGTTCTCCCCCTGGACTTCCACGCTTTATAATCAACATGACAAGATGCAGGTCTGTTATATCTGGGAAGATGCGTTTGAGTCAGTAGGTGTGCTGCAAAGCACTTCGTGGCGGGGTTTGTAATTATTGCCGACAAGAGCAAACACGTAAAATGAAATCAATTTCAGAGGTTTAATTTCAGCCTGATTAAAAGATACCGGATTGCGTTAATGTCGAATCATCCGACCAGGTCCAGAAAGCATTGAATTTATTAGATAATTACATCTGCTGATGAGGAGCATATTTATTCCAAATCAGCAAACTCCAAGACAAACAAGATCCAGCAATGCGTTTGAAGAATAAAAGACATAAGAATGAAGAGTCATGTCACTTTCTTAAAGGTCAATGACCTGATGCTGATTAATTTTGTCTAAATCTATGAATTTATTTAAAAACACATGAAAAAATGCAAGTTAATACATTTAATGACTTGTACTTACTTATATAAAATTAGATTGAATGTTAGAATTTAGAATTTTTTTGGAACACAAAAACATTGTTTTATGATGATACAACTGTCCTGTCCTAACCCGGTAAATGTAAATGCAATTCCTGAAAACAAAAATGTATTAAAAGGGTTTTGCATAATCTTTTATTTTTATTTCTTAGAAAAAAAAACAGGAAAGTACTTCTCTATTTAAATTGAAAAAAAAATTGCATTTAAAAACTATGCCAAATTGAGGACTAACATAGTCATGTGGTGCAACTAAAGTGCAAAAAAACATACAGAAAATAAAATTATATTATAGAGAATGTAATTTTTTTAATTTATTTGACCTTTTATGACAAAGCAAGGTTAATTCAGGTTGTTAAATGTCATGTGGTGCAAATTATAATAAAAAAAAAAAATGTATTTGAAAACCTTTTTGAAAATAATGGTTAAGTCGTGTACACCCAAAATGAATGTTTAGACATATTTCATTTAGCATCAAATATGGTAATAAATGGTAATAGATCTGGGTTTACCGTATCAAATACAGTAAACCCAGAGGGTCACACATGTGAGCTTCCAAGTTTATTAATTATTATTGATAATTAAAATAATAGTCAGGCACAGAGTGCAAGCATGTGTCTAACATAATTCTGTATTTTTAGCTAAGCAGAATTATGAATATTTCGAATCTGGTGTAACCAGATATTTTAGATATTTCCTGTAGTGCTAAGTCAATCAGAAGAAAGAAGCAAAAGAGCTTTCAATGTCTGGACCTATAAAAGGCTTGAGGAGAAAAAAAGCCATAAAAAAACGACCTTCTGACATTTTATCTGCTAGTATCAATCACCCAGCTGACACAAAATAACACCCAGGTTTTTGACAACAGACATGGATCACTGGCTTTTGAGGCATTTACTGAATGTCATGGCTTAGCATGTGTTATGCTAGGCTAAAGGTCCTGAGCTCAACAACAAAACCTTCCAATGTTAACATCAGTTTCTTTTCTATCAGCCAATAACCACTACAGGTAAAAGTCAGCATGAAACGACATTCAAAACCCATTTGATGTCTATAATGCTGGTGTCCCAGTCAGACGCTTCATATAGTTAATAGAGGATCGGTATATTGAAACGGTATTTTAAATGCCAATTTAAAATGACGACATCAAGCACGTCCCAGCCGGTTTCGTCACTTATTGGGGTCCTCTGAAAACATTTCCGTTGTGTTCTGTTCTATTTGCACTGCGTTTCTGTATTTGGTCGTGTTGTGAGTATTTAGAGCATGTGTGTTGTAAAACTGATGAAGATGTTTGCTTAATTTGCGGGCTTTTTTCTATTTGCATTTGTTTTCTTCAGTTGCACCGCGTTGAGCTCTCTCGGCCACCGTACTTAAGAGATATAACCAGTTTAGATGGAACGGATCTCAAGCTGACATGCTGAACACGTTACTGTAGCTTTACCCATAAATAGACACGGCAACAACAACCACAACGAAATGACCCTTCACAATAGATAATGCTTTATAGATATCATTCTGAATAATCGGCTATCGGTATTGCCGGAGAAATTTAGTATCGGTGCATCTCTAATTAAGTTTACATTTACATTTATATTTATTCATTTAGCAGACGCTTTTATCCAAAGCGACTTACAAATGAGAAGAACAGAAGCAGTTAAACTAACAATAGGACAACAATATGCAAGTGCTATGACCACTCTCAGTTTAATCGCAGTACAAGTAAAAAAAATGTATTAAAAAAAAAATTGAATAGAAGAGAAAGTGTTAGTATTACTGGATCAAGTGCTGCCAAAAAGATGCATCTTCAGCCGTTTCTTGAAAGTGGCTATGGACTCAGCAGCTCTGGTTGAGTTAGGCAGGACATTCCACCAGTAGGGAACAGTCATGGTAAAGGTCCGAGAAAGAGATTTTGTGCCTCTTTGAGATGGTACCACAAGACGACATTCGCTTGCAGAGCGCAACTTTCTGGATAGCACATAAGTCTGAAGTAATGAGTTTAGGTAAAAGGGAGCAGAGCCAGTGGTTGTTCAGTAGGCAAACGTCAGTGACTTGAATTTAATTCGAGCGACAACTGGCAACCAGTGCAATTTTGTGAGGAGAGGAGTGACGTGTGCTCTCTTCGGCTCATTAAAGACCACTCTGGCTGCAGCATTCTGGGTCAGTTGCAGTGGTTTGACAGAGCAAGCTGGAATACCAGCCCGGAGAGCATTACAATAGTCCAGTCTGGATAGAACAAGTGCTTGGACAAGGAGTTGTGTAGCATGCTCTGTTAGGAAGGGCCCGATCCTCCTAATTTTGTGCAAGGCAAATCTACATGACCGGGCAATTCTAGCAATGTGGTCTATGAAGTTCAATTGATCATCAATTACAACCCCAAGGCAGGAATGAGAGGTAGAGTTGTGTGTCATTGGTGTAGCAGTGATAGGCAAGCCATGTTTCTGAATCACAGATCCGTGATGCCATGTAGATGGAGAAGAGAAGTGGTCCAAGCACTGAGCCCTGAGGCACCCCAGTAGCTAGATGTTGGGTCTTAGACACCACACCCCTCCACGACACCCTAAAGGACCTACCAGAGAGGTAAGACTTGAACCATTAGAGTGCGGTTCCCGAGATGCCCTTCATCTTTAGGATTGACAGGAGAATCTGGTGGTTAACTGTGTCAAAGGCAGCAGACAGATCCAGCAGGATGAGAAATGAGGATTTGGAAGCTGTTCTTGCCTGTCTCAGAGCTTCGATTACTGAGAGCAGGGCAGTCTCAGTTGAGTGTCCGCTTTTGAAACTAGACTGATTGTTGTCCAAGAGGTTATTCTGTGTAAGAAAGGAAGAGATCTGGTTGAAAACAACTCGTTCAAGTGTTTTTCGCGACGAATGGAAGAAGGGATACAGGTCTGTAATTTTCCAGATGTGCTGGATTTAGAGTGGGTTTCTTTGAATTTTGAATTTATTTATTTTAAAAGGGACAATGCACATTAATTAACATGAGCACTCAAGTCCATCATGTAAATCAGCCAGATTTAGCCATATCGGCTATTTTTTATCTGTAGTCCCTTAAGCAGTGGGGTTACCAGAGCCTGCTTAAAAGCTGTGGGAAAGGTACCAGTGTGAAGAGAGGTGTTTATGATGTGCGTGAGTGCGGGTACAACTGAGGAAGAAATGGCTTAAAGTAGATTAGTGGGAATAGGATCAAGCGGACAGGTGGAAGGGCGATTGGAAAGGAGGAGTTTGGAGACTTCTGCCTCTGAAAGTAGAGAGAAGGAGGGTAGAATGTGTGCGTTAGCTGGTAAAATGTGTGTGTCAGTTTGTGGATTGGTAAATTGGTAAATTGGCCGCTGATGGTGGTTGTTTTATTTATGAAGAATGTGGCAAACTCATCAGCTGTTAGGGATGATGAAGGTGGAGGAGGAGGAGGGTTGAGAAGAGAGGAGAAGTTCTTAAAAGTCAATTCAACGTGAAACTGGAAGCCAGTGTAATGAACTAAGGCAGTGTTTCTCAACTGGTGGGTCGCAAGACTGTTTTGAGTGGGTCGTGGAAAGACCAAGTCAAAGAATAATAAACTAGTCAAAGAAACTACAACAAACGGAAAGTTTTTCTGATGCAAGACTTTTATTTTGAAAGACGTGCGTGAACACTGTTGACACGTCTGTCAGACATAAAGTGCCTGAGAAAAATGTGTTTTCATGATTCAGTATCTGTGTGACAAATCTGTATGATCGTCACCGCTGAGGGAGAAGCACTGGCACGCACACACAAACACACTTGCATACATACCCCATCCACTCTTCATTCCCCATCCTCCCCTGTTGTTTTCCCCATCTGCAACGCGGGTCAACACGCCGGTCCGATGGCTCACGGACATTTCTCCACACCACATTTCCCTTCAGTCCAGTCTCATACCCGATCATTTCACACACACATTAGGTGTGTTCGACTTCATGCAGCTCTACGCAGACCGATTGGTAGCTGACTTGAAGCAGTGCATGCCGGTTAGAAATTTTGTCCGACTTGATACAGCGCCGACGCCACATCACTGTGACGTATGCCATCAAAGTACCGCGAGAGCGTTTCGAGAGTAGCCGGAGGACTCAGCCAGCGCAGCTTCTCAAGAGCAGCTGCACAAGCTCTGTTGACGACGCAACCGTTCCACGACTGGCCGGATTCACCGCATGACAATGATCACGTGCGTTTTGTTTATTCTCACACCTTTAGTTCCACTAAAGCTCACAAATCAGTTTTTTATAACAGTAAACAGTCTTTTCATGTAGTCGCAATGTTATATTGTGTCATGTTTATCAAAATAAAACGGATAAAAAAAAAAAATGTTGACTCCACTTCATTGATATAGGCTTGAACTTTATTCTTGTTCAAACAGATGCTGTAGCCTATGAAGTTGTAAACTATTGAATGAAAATGTGTCTGAAATATCTGTGTATTTGGCAAATATTGCATTTATTTTCCTTCAGCTGTGGTAAAGTATGCAAACACCACGCTGCAGACGAAGAGCGCATGTTTATGACGTAATAGTTGGGTCGCGCCGGCGCAGTGCCGCCAAAGCCGGTGAAACCATTGTCTTGTGATTAGGGGAGATTATATGTGAATTATGTGTTTGGTATTTGCGTGTTTCTGTGTTGTTAATAGTGATGAATATATTTATTTGATAATTATCAGTGAGAACTATTGTTTAATGTTGATTGATGAACGTTTTTGTGTGTATAATGTAACGGGTAATAACTTAAATAGATATTTACCTGTCACTGGTGTTTGCCAAAGAAGGCGGAGTCTGGCCTCCCTTTTTATAGGCCAGACTCCGCCTTCTTTGGCAAACACCAGTGACAGGTAAATATATATTTAAGTTATTACCCGTTACATTATACACACAAAAACGTCACAATCAGGACTTGTTAACCAAGTCGGAGCGAGAGTGCACTTAAGCAAATCTTTATGTACTGTGGAGTTTTTTGTCTTTGTTTTTATTTTTTGGTACTTTTTAGGTTTTTGTGTGCACCTAGCCTATATATATTCTACTTCACTGTGGACTGTCTTTCTTATTGGCACTGTAAATAAATTACACCTTGCATGAGAGTGCTCTGCGAGTAAGCCATCATTTTTTTACATCCTTACGGACCCCAGTTACAGTTTTTTCCCCCCGAAGCGAGCAGTGGCACTCGCTTCATCACAATCAGTGTCTGATGAGATAGGCTATATGTCAGTGTCATTATTCTAACGTTATTTTCTAAACTTGTTACAAAATAAAACGTTTTTGAGAGTCTCACCTCAGAAAAACGAACTTTCCTGTCCTGTTAGCCGTTACTGTGCTCGTAGCGCGCTCTCTTCAATTGCACGTGCAATTATGAAGTATAAGTAGCCTATTATAAATAAAGAGTCCATATGTCTCGTTAACAGTTCATGTTAGTATTGTGTTTCACTTTGTGTTATTTTGTATATTTTTAAATTACTGTGGTGGCTCATACCAACTTAATAACTTTATTGTATCAACAAAAAGGAGTTTATTGAGACAAAAGTCAATAATGTTAATAATGAGAATTATTAAAGAGTGACATATATATATACACACACATTTTTATAATTGTTTAGGAATGATGTCAAATTCCCCCCAAAAAAGGAAAAATTGGGTGACATTTTCCGGCTTAATGACCGTGGGAAAATGTGGGTCCCAGGGCCAAACCAGTTGAGAACCACTGTTTTGACACAAATGCCATACTATCAAGGCTTTTGGGTTTAGGTGTTTTGAATAAAAAATTTCCTCCAATAACTCATTTGTGTATGAGGGTAAAAATTAATGGGATTTCAGGGTGAACGACGCATCAGTCCTCCCTCTGAGGCTCTGACCTTGCTTTATCTTTATGAGGGAATATTTAAAATATGTCTCTATCAGAGAGTACTTTTGTCACGTGGGAGACTGTAAAACATGCTCATTCACCTATTTGACCTTGGACAAATGAGAGAGTAGAAAATGGGCCGAAAAAATCACTGGTATCAAACCTATTTTTTAGATCTAGACTGAAGCATATATCGGAAAGGGTGCAGGGTGGTCTATGCAATGATTAATGAGAGGTGGTGAAGTACTGCTAATTAAGTTACGGTTGCTTTAATTAGGAAATTGTCACAGTTTAGTCAGGCGAGCAACCGAGTTACTAGCAGAGACTGCTACTTTGCGATTAAGATATAATCTGATTTAAATTACTGAAACTAAAGGCAAGCAACCCCTTCGAGAAAGAAGCTACACTAAAAACTGCCAACAAAAATAAATTGAAGCTATTAAGGCGGCAATATTTTTTACGTGAAGAACAAACATAAAATATATTTTATATTTTGCAATTAAAGCAGTATTGAAATACCACAAAACAATAAGGATCTCAATTAGGGTGACAGCATTACAATTTTAACAGATAAACAGATAAAGTTACCAAAAGAAGACTGTGCAAGGACTGAATTAACTGTTTATCACATACATTTTGTCATGCTGCATCGCTGAAATTCCATAACCAAATGTGACCATCCAATTATTATTAACTTGCTTAGTATGAATATTACAAGGATATTGGCTGTTTATTAGTACTTATGAAGCACAGATTAATGCCTTATTCTACATCCCTTAATCCTACCCAAACTTAACAACTACCTTACTAACTATTAATAAGCAGTAATTAGGAGTTTATTGAGGCAAAAGTTGTAGTTAAATAGTTAAAGCTGCAGTCCGTAACTTTTTTGGGTTAAAAATGATCCAAATCTGCTTGCCTTAGGTCGATTCAAAGCGTTAATAATGTTTTTAATTCCAGTAGTACTGGTGGATATTCGCGGGAAATTCCAGCATGTCTTTGCGTCATTACGTCACATCTGTACACATAAAGAAAAGTCTCGGCTAATAGGCTATGTTGCGTGTGAGGATGTTGGAGGTGGAGATTTATAGCCTTTTCTCACAGCACTTGATATAACTAAACTTATGAATTTGATGGCGGATCCAGAAAGGTTCAAACGACAATTCTGACAGCCGCACATTCTCCTCAAAACATTGGATTCATCCGCGCTGTGCCGTGCCGAAGCACAACCCACGTAAAGTTGATAATTCCACGAATAACTGCAATTGCAGATTTCGAACAGAGATGGCGACAAAGAGGGAAAAACTACGTACTGCAGCTTTAATAATAGTGTGAATTGGACCCTAATCTAAAGTGTGACTGACTGCACATTTATTGTTTGTCGCTATCGGATCTGTCCATGGGATCACTGATCTCATAACTTAATACATGAAGTCTGAACTCTTCTTGACATGTGACTGCATAGTCTGAGGGTTTGTGCTAAACTGGTTTGGGAACAAAACTACAGTATCTTGTTATTGGAAAGTCTATAGTACAGTATTTTAAAACCCCTTTGCTACTGTTATGATACATTAACATAGAAGCATTATTAATTGTAGTTAGTTTCTCCCTGATACCGCTTAATGATTACCACAGATCTAGCTAACTAGCTTTGAGCTAACATATAGTTATCAGCACACATTTGCATTTAGATGACAGGGGATAAGCTTAACCAACTGAACTTGGCATCCTACAATAACGTTAATCGTGGAAATGTTTTTTCAAAAGATTTAAAGAGGGGAGGGTTGCATGTACTTCTGCTGACTCACTGGTTTCCTCATCTGTCTTGCAAACAGCCACTGGAGGGAGATGCGACAACCTGTCATAACATCAGACCTATGAGTCTAAAATCAGAGCTGTGTCCAAGCCCTCAGCGTTTGTGTTGGTCACTCAGATGTAATGGAGCTGGCAGTGGGCCACCGCTCCTGTGGGAGTAGGCAGTTTTGTTGTGTCCGAACAGGACATGTCGAGACGTTCGCCTTACAGCAAAGGTGTTAGCGCCCCAGGATGAGTTCATCACCACAGCTGTTCTGCTAGCACACCGTGCCAAGGTGTGAGGGGGGAAACTGTGCGAATGCCATTCAGTGTGAAACAGACAGGATGTTTCCTGAAAAACAATAAACAATTGCTAAAACTTGGCACTGGACTTTTACATTTTATGTAGCTACAAACATTCTGCTGTGTTGTTAAAGTCCCCCTGTAGTCAAAAATTGTTAATAATATCCCTTAAAACTCACCAAAATAACATCAAGTTTTTTTTTCCAGTGAAAAATAATGTATTCATTCCTTAAAATACCTTAAATGTAACTCTACACCCTTGCTTCGTTTAGTATACGCTGAATATGCAAATTAGACCCCGCCTCCACTCACTCACACCAGCTAAGAGATCCACTCACTAAACTTTACTCTAGTTGTAAAAAGTAACTAATGATATTACATTGCTACTTTTTTACACAAACTAACACTTTGCTACTTTTGCATTGCTTTTTCTAACTGTGATCTGACTAAGACTATTTTTTCCAGACTTTTTTCTTCTTTAAGTGCTATTCAAGTGTTTGTGTTCACAGTTTAACACAGTTTTTATCTGGGCTATTATACCAATAAAAATATGTATTTCCCGACTTATTAATGCAGTTTAACTTCCAGCAGGAATCACAAATCAATGCATAAAAAAAATCAAAAAAATCCTAAACGCTTACACTTTTTATTATTATTATTTTTTGTATGGTGGCTGCTCTACCATTACATAGTCGAAACCTAAATTATGTGCTTTTGTTTTAAAACTACAGCAGTAAGTTTTAAAACTCGAGGTGGACCACATGAAAACTGTTGCACTCTGCACTCTAAAAAAATATGGTTCTTTAAAGGTTAAGTGTGAGCAGCTCTGTTCAGTTAAGATCTTCTCTTCTCCACAAAGTAACAGAGATATGGAATTTATGATCCATATTGTTTGATTTTTTAAAAATGATGAATTTATGCCTAAACATACCCAGTCACAAAAAAAAAAACATTAAAGATATACCATGCCTTTATATCACTTTTTTCCTTTTAACATGCATGGTAAAGGGCTCATTCTGTCCATTTTTGCTAATTTTGGCCTTCATGAACATAATTGCTTTTACATAACCAAATGGAAGAGACACAATGTAACTCTAAACTCAATTGTTTATTTCAGATGCTGTCCTGTATCATAACCTCATCATCTGAAACTGCCTCTCAGAATACACACATAATGAAGGACGTAAAGACATCAAAGGGGTTTGTGAAGATATTTCACTAGAACTTGGTCTTCATTACATCCATATCGTGTTCATTAATGTATTCAGCTAACAACTGTTATTAGAGCACTGTAAATTTTGCTACAATCTGCCATGTCAATAAAAAATAAAAGTACATGAACAAGATTTTTTTTAAAGGTGCCCTAGAATGTTTTTTATTTTTTATTTTATAATGTTTCCTGGGTTACCCTTATAATGTTAGTATGTTTTTTAGATAAAAAATAATCATAATTTAGAAATAAATGGCATTTATAATCCTAGCCTGCTTTTAGCCTCTGATTTGAACACTCTGTTTGAAGGGGCGTGTCTGCTGTGGGATTCAGTGTAACCGCGGCCACTGCTGTGATTGGCTGACATGCTTGCATATGAAATAGCAACGCATTACATGTGAAACTCTCTCGAATACTTTTACTACTGCTATTATACTTTTTTACTATAACAGCTATCGAGATTAACGAATCGTGAGATGTTTTTAAAGTATTTAGATCTATTCCCATCACATAAAATGTTGCCGTGATGAGCATTGAGCAGATGACAGTGTTGATCGCAAGCATGAAGATCTTATCATTGCAAAGCAGTTTCTGCACTCTCTCTGCTTTCACCAATGCAAACACGATGATGTAAATACAGTAAGAGCTTCGTTGTGCAGTAACGTGCGTCATTGATTTCATAACGAGTTTGGCAAGTGTCCAGATAAACTCGCGCTGTGTGGAAAGTTTGTTCTTTGATCGCTTTCTGTATATAATTTGTTCACAATTTAAATACGATTATTTTCATCCTACTAAAAGAAACGATGTGAAGCTGATATTTTAGTCACTGTCTTGACTTACTGATGCAAAAACAGTATTGAACGATTTTGAGAGAAAGATTACCTGTCTGAACTTGAACAATTACACATCAGAAAGTGTTGCTTGGTAGCTCGATACGAGGCCAGCTCTGCATTGGCCCAAGTTGAGGAAACAGTCGTCGGTGAAATGTTTGGAAATTTCCAGAGAAAATAAAATTAACCCATTGTTTCTCCAGAGGCTCAGATGAAGGAACTAAAAAATACTTTTGTGTTCATGTGTACATCCACACTGAGCAACTGCCATGCTTCGGCTGCGCAGTTCCGCCTGGCATTGAGGGCTGGCATTATGCAAATATTTGGAGGCGTACATATTAATGATCCCGACTATTGCGTCACAGTCGGTATTGTGTGGAGAACCGACCACACAATACCGAAAACAGGGGTGTTTTTCATAAACGTGAATTAAATGAGAACGCGAAAACAGTCCAGTTTGAGATTCACTCTATGTCATGTCCATGCACTGAACTCTTGTTATTTGACTATACCAAGGTAAATTCAATTTTGAATTATAGGTCACCTTTAAATGTAAAACCCAAATAGAGGCAACAAGATATAAGACCAGGCAGATAGAGGGCTAAAAAAAAACAATATTAATAAATAATTGATAAAAAATAATATTAATAATATTAATATTAATAATATGAAGATACCGGTAATATACTAATTGTAATGAAAATAAATATTGTTGAAAAGGTTATTAAGGTTCTATATAGCACTTTCAAAGCATGGTTCTTTATGGAACCTTATAAAAAGGGTTCTATTTAGCACCAAAAGGGTTCTGCTATTGTTACAAGCCGAAGAACCCTAATTTGGAACTGTTTAGAACCTTAAGAGTGTGTACATCTCTGATAAGAACAACACACACACTCCATGGAAGTCCAATACTCATTATGCATACACATACATAAATACATTCATACATACAAGGACTTTAATTGTTATGCACCTTAAAACTACCCCTGTTTCTACCAGCCAGGGGAAGGGAGAGATTTAAAAATGTATTTATCATTAAATAAATTGAAAATAAATAGACTAACTATTATTTATTATAATTATCATCACATTATAGTGTCTAAAAAATAAAAAAAATAAACCTATTTACCTATCATGAACAACCCAACCCAAATATTAACACGAGTCAAAGTAATGTTTGCCGATCACCACTTATAATTAAAATGCTGACTGAATGAGCACCGTTAGACTGGCTGCGGTTCAGCTCAGCCTTCATCTTGCCTCTTTTGTGAACTCAAACGAAGCTTTTAAGATGAGAAACCTGGAACAAACAACGCTTGACTTTGAGAATAACAGCCAGTGCTGAGAGCTGATTCAGCTGTTTGCGTAGATCAACCCCAAGGTGATTTTGAAAAAGTAGCTTCAAAAGAAGACTTGCAGTAGGCACGGAGATGCATGCACACATACTAATATCTATAAGTAAACCAGCTTGACAGAGACAGCACTTTCGGAGAGATATGGTGAAATTATCACGCAGACCTACAAAAATCCTTTAGTCTATACAACTTCTGATGCACTTTGCACCATTTAAAGATTAATATTCCGTAAAATTACCCCTCCGCCTTTGGAGCATCATTAGGCCGAATGGATGTTTTTGTGTCATCATTATTTATTCAAATGATTTTATTTCACTTTGATGAGAGCAAAACTCATAACTGCATGTACCTCACACCACGTTTCCCTGATCAAATTTTTACATATCCATAAATAATACATTTAATCCTGAATAATGCAAGACTCAAAAAGAGTATATCTTCCAAAAAAAAGCAGAAATTTTATAAAGTACATTTGTTCCACTCCATTAAAATCAGATTTGTGCTTGATGTTTCAAAGCTGAGCTAAAACACTGATGGTTTCTAATAAATGGTATGTATTTTCAAGGGATTTTTCACCTAAATATGAAAATTATGTCATAATGTACTAACCCAATTTTGTTCCAATGGCTTTCTTTCTTCTTTAGAACACGAACAAGACGTTAAGGCTCTTCTTTTCCATACAATGAAAGTGAATGGTGACAAGGGACTGTCAAGCTCCAAAAATAATAAAAAAGCACCAAAAAAGATGACTTCTCTGCTAAATTTAATCAATTTTCTGATGCCATTTGATAGTTGTTTTTTCTTAAAAAATGGTGATATTTAAGTCATTATTCACTTTTGATCTTCTCCTCTGCCGCAGCTCTCAAAATCAAAAGCAACCCAACAAATACAAAGTTCTGTCATGAAACTCTAGATGGCACAGGCTGATAGGTCCTTAACTCATAGGGCACAGCTGATTGGTTCCTGCTATATCAGTAGCAAATGAGCTCGCTGCTCAGCCTTTAAATACTTGGTTAGCATTTGCTGTAGCAGTGCGGCGCGGTTTCAGAAACCCTCCACCTTCCCCAGCTCCATCTGTATAGATCTGTTACAGGTAATTGCATGGAGAAGAGCGGCAAGTATGTTGACAGACGAAACATTTCCCAAAAAGTTAGTCTTTGGCTGTGAAAGCCATTCTGGAAACTTTAAGAGTGTATTGTCTTTGAGTGTGGGCTGAAGGTGGATTGCTCCATTGCTGATTATACAGCAGTGGTCTCATCAGCAGCCTCGTCGCTTATCTGTTCAGGGTTGCACTCCTTCCTTGCATGTCCACATCGTTCCTCTCCTCCAGACCATCTGTTCCATGCTGCCAATCTTTGTTGGTTGCCAAATCATGCTTCCTTGATCCTCCGTTCTCTCACAGACTGCAGCTGAGAGGATACAACCCGTTGTAACTTCAGAGGTAATCTCTTTTTTTGGCTTTGACTTGAGGGAGGCACGATTAGAGGACGTCCTGCTAAGTGTCTCAAACACACTACTATTGTGTTCACCTGATTCTCACAAAGGTCAGTCCCTGACATACAGTAGCTTTAAGGAGTTATTTAATACATGACTGTAATTAGTGGGCAATCGTCCCTATTACTATCCGGTGTTATTGTAGTATTATTGAAATACTTTTATAGTATTTATTGATATTTAATATTTTTTGACCCCAATATGATTCATGCTCTATATTTGAAGACATGTAAAGCCGATTGAGAGCTTTGTGTGAGGAACAGAACAAAAGTTATCTATTCCCTCGTAATATTCAGGTGATCTTTTCTCGACTGTGCTGAGTTTGCTGGTGGATCACCTCCAGGTGTTCCTTTGTTAGTATATGACAGTCACATCCCTGAACTAACTGAGGCGGCTCCAGATTCAGAACAAAGCTGAAGAGAGCTGTGGCATTGCATTATTCTGTGTATTGAAAATGTTCTGTCGTAAAATGGCATGCTCTTGTGATTGTGCCAATGACTCAAACAACATCACAATATGTGGTTTACACCAAAAAAAAGATGCTATTCAAGGTCCAGGCTTTGAAAGCTTGTTATTGTTGATTTATTTTCCATTTGAATTTTTCATATAATAGACTGCTCGTTGCATCCATTTCTGTCAAATATGCATTTAAAGGGATAGTTGAGCCAAAATTTTAATTCTGTCATTATTTATTCACCCTCATGTATTTCCAAACCAATTTGACTTTCTTCTGTACAACACAAAAGGAGACATTTGGCAGAATTTCCAGCTATTTTCCATGCAATGAAAGTGAATGGTGACCAGGACACAAGCTTTAAAATGACAAGAAACACACCATAAAAGAATACTGGTAATCTACACTCACCTAAAGGATTATTAGGAACACCTGTTCAATTTCTCATTAATGCAATTATCTAATCAACCAATCACATGGCAGTTGCTTCAATGCATTTAGGGGTGTGGTCCTGGTCAAGACAATCTCCTGAACTCCAAACTGAATGTCAGAATGGGAAAGAAAGGTGATTTAAGCAATTTTGAGCGTGGCATGGTTGTTGGTGCCAGACGGGCCGGTCTGAGTATTTCACAATCTGCTCAGTTACTGGGATTTTCACGCACAACCATTTCTAGGGTTTACAAAGAATGGTGTGAAAAGGGAAAAACATCCAGTATGCGGCAGTCCTGTGGGCGAAAATGCCTTGTTGATGCTAGAGGTCAGAGGAGAATGGGCCGACTGATTCAAGCTGATAGAAGAGCAACTTTGACTGTAATAACCACTCGTTACAACCGAGGTATGCAGCAAAGCATTTGTGAAGCCACAACACGCACAACCTTGAGGCAGACAACAGCAGAAGACCCCACCGGGTACCACTCATCTCCACTACAAATAGGAAAAAGAGGCTACAATTTGCAAGAGCGCACCAAAATTGGACAGTTCAAGACTGGAAAAATGTTGCCTGGTCTGATAAATCTCGATTTCTGTTGAGACATTCAGATTGTAGAGTCAGAATTTGGCGTAAACAGAATGAGAACATGGATCCATCATGCCTTGTTACCACTGTGCAGGCTGGTGGTGGTGGTGTAAGGGTGTGGGGGATGTTTTCTTGGCACACTTTAGGCCCCTTAGTGCCAATTGGGCATCGTTTAAATGCCACGGCCTACCTGAGCATTGTTTCTGACCATGTCCATCCCTTTATGGCCACCATGTACCCATCCTCTGATGGCTACTTCCAGCAGGATAATGCACCATGTCACAAAGCTTGAATCATTTCAAATTGGTTTCTTGAACATGACAATGAGTTCACTGTACTAAAATGGCCCCCACAGTCACCAGATCTCAACCCAATAGAGCATCTTTGGGATGTGGTGGAACGGGAGCTTCGTGCCCTGGATGTGCATCCCACAAATCTCCATCAACTGCAAGATGCTATCCTATCAATATGGGCCAACATTTCTAAAGAATGCTTTCAGCACCTTGTTGAATCAATGCCACGTAGAATTAAGGCAGTTCTGAAGGCGAAAGGGGGTCAAACACAGTATTAGTATGGTGTTCCTAATAATCCTTTAGGTGAGTGTATATATGACTTGTACAGTACACTATATTTCATGTTTTTTAATGTCATTAGGAGTCCAAACACCAAAAGTGATGTTACCCTATTGTGTTTGTTTTTCTTCTTCCTTTCTGTTTGCCCTAAAAGTGTTTAGCCGTCAGAGACCGTAAATTGTAAAGACCCCAAAATTGGCAGGATGGTCCTAATTGTTCACTGCTACTCAGGCGCACAGACTCACTTCCGCCAGACACTAGGTGGTGCTATAATAAGGCAAAGAATTTTCTCAAAAACCTACACTGTGACATTGGCCAATCAGGTAACGCGGTTGAAAACGCCCCTCTGTTTATGGCCTCGCCCCCCTGATCTGGTAACTCCTATTACCGTCTGCAGAGACCTCTATTTGTCCTTTCCTCGCGTCTCAGCTCCACCCCCTGTAGGATGCGAGGGAAGGCTGCAAGGAAAGAAAATGAGGATGGAGGCTTTTTTATACATTGGAATACTTGATCACTCGAGCGTCACTTCATAGCGTCATCAGCTGCGCTCAAAGGATCTGCCCTTATGTTGTATTAGTTTGGTTATTTAAGAAATTCATAATGAATAATATAGCAAGATACCCTGTTGAAATATGTGAGATGTGTGGTTTATAAACTGCAAGGGTAAAGTATAAATTAAAATTATTGTGACCGATGTGAAGGGGGAGGAGAATGTATACGTGCGTCACGTTTAGTCAATAAAGCTCTTCCGCAAAGATACACCTGTGTATCCTCACTCATAACTCCTCAGGAAGCTATTAGAGATTCGAGAATTGAGATGTCCTTCAAGATGGCTGAGCTCGATCGGTTTCCGTGTCATAGGATGGAGGACGGAGAAGCGAGGAATATTCAACATTATGTCTGTTTTTCATTATTTCCTTTGTCGATCACCCACTTTTTTTTTTTTTTGCAGGTTATGTGCATGTTATTGTCCTGTTTTTGCTAAATGTAAAATTCTGCAAAGAACCATTAAACAACTTTTATATAAGAGTGTAGTAACTGTTCACCATCTGAAGGACAACTTGTTTTTCATGCCTCTGTGTAACCCCTCCCTACTCGCTCCACTCTAAGCGGGACTCAAACTGGCATCTCAGGCATGGGAGGCGGGCTCTAAAAAGGACGCTAAAGACCGCAGTCTCTAGCGTTAAATGCTAGTGCGCCTCTTGAAGCCAGGGGAGAGAGGTTTACCTGCACTAACCAGCTGGCCCCTGTTACATCTACAGGAAAACAAATACACTTTAGGTTAGGTTGTAACATATGGAATGCAACAAGCTCTGCATTGAGACAAACAGTACCAGAAAGTTTTCCAGCTTGTCAGGTTTTTGCGGCATAATCAGCAAGGTCAAGGTCAGAAGGCTCTACATTTATGACATATTGTTCTCAGACTTCACCTGGAATTCTTGTCAATGTGATTCCTTGCAGGTTTCTGGTAGACAGAGAGAGGCTTTTCGTGCATTGACACTACAGAGACTGGAATCAAGGTTTTTTTGTTTACTTATTTATGACGGCAGAACAACAATGGGGAAAATGCACAAACAAAGGCATATACTTAGACAAAGTCTCTTTGGTCATTCATGAAACATGTTCAGAATTAGCTGATTATTTTATTCTTAAAGTTTATTAGATTTTTGTCCCACTCAATCCTTCAAACTTCCTCTAAATGATTAAGGTTTGATTAATGATAGTTTTAGTAATTGTATACTTGAGGAAAAAAAATGCAATTCCTTAATGAACAAGGATATTCATAGAAATGTCCGAATAGGGGTAAATTCAGGTTGATTGGGACACTATTTTTTAGATGACTGGGAAACCTGAATTCACCCCTATGTTTTTGGAGCTACTGTAGAACTATTTGTGAAATTCAGTTTGGAAAGCTCTTATATGAAAAACCAATGCATCACAAGGTATCGTCTGAGATATTCTTCCAAACAGTCTGGTGTTTTGTTATTTCCGTTATGTTTTTCATGGGTGTCGTTGAAGGTGATAGTTCGCGTGTGGCCTGTGTGACGTATAATGTGGGTAGCTTTTTTTTGGTGACACATTTCGCTCAATCATGTGTGAGGGTTCCTCTGCAGAAAACAGTCCAGATGGCAAAACGACTAATCACAAACAAAACAGGTTGCATCATTTCCCAATTAATGCTGTCAGTTTAGCAACAGCAGTGTGTGGACTGAATAACACCCCAGTAAGTGTCCACAGGGCTACCGGAGTGTGATTTGAAATGAAAAGACAGTGAAACTAAATATTATACGAATAAATGACTGAATACAGGACAAAGGAAATTTAGCTAGTGCTGCACACCTAATAAATATCTATAATGAAGAGTGGGATAAGCTGTGCCAGTTTTTGCTTCGGTTGTCCTTGAAGGAAAGAGAAATGAAATATTAGCTGAGGTAAAACTAATATGTCTAATTATATTTCGGGATACATGCCATCAACTGAAATTGTGTGCTACCAAGTGTCACATTAGGAGTAAGCTGCCATGTCAAGAGGTGGCTATTGAATTATTGGTACATATTATTACGAATATTAATAAATTAATGATTGATAAATAACATTTCAAATAACAATATCTTTTTTGTGGATTTTTTTAATGCACAATACTATTCAAGAAAGCATTTAATATTCAGAATACCTGAAACAATTTTTAAACATTTTGTAAGAATGTTAGAAACAATATTAGTTTAGCCACTAACAACGCTTACCCCGATCTGGAACACTTACCCCACAGCTATCTTTTATGCTTCATTTAATAATTCCTCAGCTACATTATCCCTGTATAATTATGCGTTTTGTCTGTCCATTTACACGACAACAGCGTTTTGGGGGCCTGAAAACACAAACTTTTGAAAACCGTTTTTTAATGTCATCATCTCCGTGTAAACTACAAAACGTCATGTGCATTATTATGCATAATGTGTATTATGTGTTCAGTCTATAGTAGTGTTTCTTTACAAAATGACATCGCCACCTACTGGCCAGGCAGCAGATTACAGCGTTTTTAGTTGTTTTCGTGGATCCACGTGAATGAGAGTCGTTGTTGTCTGTATGTTAAAAACGCAAAGGAAAAACTTTTCCATTTTTAGTAGGCTACATCATTGTCGTATAAACGTGCGTTAGAAGTGGCTCATCTTAACCCAAAATTTATTTTAATACCCACTACAGTGCCTTGGAACGCACAGCTTTGTATGATGTGTTGACGTAAAAAACAACAACAGGAAACTAAGGCGGGACATATTGAATGGCTCCTCCCCCTTTTCAAATAGCCAATAGTGTTTAGTTTACCTCACAGACTGCAAGTCGTACTTGACAGCCCCATGGAAGCGAATCCGAGCGCTGATGATACGTTGGATATAGTAGTAGATGTGTGAATGAGTTCTAGCATTTATTCTTAACCAACGTACAGTTGGAAAACAGAATAAAACTCGAGCGTTTGAGCAACCGAACTCCTCCAACCCATATTGCTCCATGACGTGTCAACAGTCGCTTTGGCCAGGTGGCATTTATAGGGGGCGGGATGCTTTAGATTCTAGAGAGCATTTGATTGGACAGAAGATGTGATGAGAAGTTGAAGTCCGCGGTGATGTCATAAAAATCAGTGATCCATTTTAGCTGAAGTGAGAGATTAAGTGTTGAATGCTTATATCTCCTAAATGCGAATTTTGTCATTGTTTTGTAATACACCAGCTTATTAATAACCTTAAGGCTAACATACATACTAGAGCTAAAATAAACTTTTTAAAACTGAAATTTTGATTTCAGGGGGCCTTTTAATGTGGATTATTTTTGGGAGGAATATTTACTGTCTGCCTTAAGTAAAAAATTAAATTTCAAATATCGCCCAATGAGGGCAATTAAGGCTAGAAAATAAAAAAGTCAAGGGAAATAACACATTATATCTTGGAAGAATACATTTGAAGACAATTTATTTTAGGAAACAAAGTAACTGTCTAAAGCAAACACTGTTCATATATTCACACAGCAATTAATTTGATGTAAGGTCTTGACCCCAAGCATCTTATCATAACGTGTAACTTACTGTATAATAGCATGACAACAAAATATTGACAAAGAGAAATGCAAATGCAGAAATTACGAGCTTTGGGAATATTGCGGAGGATGGCGCATGCATTTTCATTTAAATGAAGTGCAAAGAGATCACTGGAAGTTTTTGAAATGCAAAAGGGAATGATATCAAGCAACAACAACAGCTGCAGCGGAGATCGGTGCTGTCATTGGTCCAAATGCACATATTCAGCTATGCTAATGAATCATCCATTGTCACTGGATTAAAAAGAACATGAATGCATAGACTGAGCCAAGGAATGGGGTGGAAGGCCACGGTCTTGTCATTTGTCTTGTCCTGTTTTTCGAAATAAATGTTTTCTGGCTGCTTAGAGGATAGGAACAGAGAGAGAAGGGGTAAAATCCATCGTGGGTAATTAAATCCGAAAATCGGTCCATTTTCCATGCAGTGGTCTGTGAGAATGCCAGCTGCCATGGGCCATCGTTAACATACGCAGGCGAACGCAAAGCAATCAGCGCAACGTATCTGTGGTGGCAGTAGCTCTTTCCACTTCCCAGGCTCAGTGGGGACGACAGCCTGACTGTCGGGCATTCTGGAAGATTCCGTCTCGGATAATGCAGGTGTGGAGATCAGAACGCAGACAGACAGGCAATTAGTGGAGGTTCTGTTTTGAATTCCGTGGAAGTCTACTGGGTTCAGGACGGGTCCCCGGCTCTTTCATGCATTTTGTGCGCGTGTCAGTGTTGGAGAAGCTACAGTACTTCCAAACAGGCCATGAGCTACTCATCATTTAAGTTACAGTCCAAAAGTTCGAAAAAAAAGTAGTTAGCTGCACTACAATCTCCTACTAACAAAAAGTAGCTGACGAGGGAAACACTAGCTACGTTTGAACAGATAGGCCTTTATGTTTACCAAGACTGCACTTATTTAATCAAAAATACAGTATAAACAGTAATTTGGTGAAATATTATTAAATATTGTGTTATTTACAATCACCAAATCAGCATATTAGAATGATTTCTAAAGGATCATGTCACACTTAAGACTGGAGTAATGATGCTATAAAAAAATAAGCTTTGACATCATAAGAATAACATTTAAAAATGAAAGAAAAGTTATAATAAATTGCATTATAACTCACAACTTTACTGTTTTTACTGTATTTTTGATCAAATAAATGCAGCCTTGGTGAGCATAAGGACTTTGTCAAAAACATTTTCTTTTAAATCTTAATCACTCCAAACTTTAGACTGGTGGCATATAAATAATTCAAAATAATTACCCGCTGACCCAGTGAAATAAACTGAATAAATCGGACACTAGAATGAAGTTGACATGCGCTTGCTAGACATGATAATCCACCAAAGTGCTTGAGGCAGAAGAATGATGAAAAAGCGTTTAATAAACACCAAGAACGATACAGAGGAACAACCAGCATGAAACTTCAACACAAGACAAATTAAACCAACAAGATGGTAATAGAAACAAGGAAACAGGAACTAAACCACAGAAAGAGAACACAGGCACAGCAAGACAACATAATATCAAAATAAGAGTCCATGAAACTTCAACACAGGTAAATGACAGAAGTTTGTATCTAGTGTCGAGTGACTGGTAAAAATGTTGTTTCTGGCAGACCAGTACCATGGACTCTTGTGTTGACCCAGCATCGAATGCCACCTGAATTATATCCCAATGCCATTTCCCCTTAGCCTGGTTAAAACCAGACCATTCTCAGTTGTAACTGAGTTATGGTCTGGCAAAGCGTCATAGACAAATCATTTCCAGAGGGGCGTCACCAACGGACGTCGCGGATAGACCTGAAACCAATCAGAGCGATGAAGGAGATAACGCAGAGCGGCGGTGAAACATCTCCGAGTGTTGTTCTTTGCTCGGTTTTTAACAAAAAGGAAACGTTCAAATCGCTTAAAACAGACGCGATAGCTGATTCGAACGAGTGATGTTCGACGGCGGCATCCATCTTTGTAATGTAGGCTACAAAATCTGCTTCAAAATCCCAGCGCTGACGTCATCATGTAAAGCCCGCCCCAACGTTTCTGATTGGTGCCTCGATTTCGACGGATTGGAAATGGGCTTGAATGAGCTCTTTGCCAGACTAACTTTCAGAGCAAATCTAAATTTGCCGGAAGTTGTCTGGGTTTTCCCAGGCTAATTTCCTCTATCTTTCCACACATTTCCTGTCAGACCTCCACTGTCTTTTTTAGATTAAGATGCACCGAAATTTCGGCAATTTAAAATATGTCAGAAATGGTTTCAGTTGGCAGAAATCCTTGACCAGTAGAGTGCCGTTTCATTGTCGCTTCTCCAGTGTCGCATTTTCACTGTGTCAACGTCTATGGATAAGCTACAACAGGTAAACATATCAGCTGTGTGGACACACTTCACTGTGACCAAATATGATGCTATCAATATGTACAAATATTCGGCTGAAATAACGAGAGGTGCCTTGTTGTTGTAAAAATGTTCTTAGGGGAATGGCTGCTTTGTGCCAGCTCAAAATGATGTTTTATTAACAAAGTTCTGTAAGGAACACATTCAAATTACCTACCAAATCAGCACAAGAGGAGGCCTATATAGACGACTCACCTATGTTTCTCAACAGTTTTTCTGTATCCCTCCGCCACTCTCGGCTGGTTCCTATCCCAGCCAGAGATACAGGGGGAGTATTTGGGTTCGGGCTCAGAGCCCTCTCCCTCAGACAGCACTCTTAACTCGATCTGATTATTTGTAAGTGTGAACTCGGCAAAAAAAGATCTGCTCTGCTCTTAGTATAACAGTATGCGGTTAAAATGTCTGTGTAAATGCATTTATGCCACCTCTGAGCAGCATTAAACAGTCTGTGTAAGACACCTACTTGCCACTTAAGAAACTACTTTGCCACCTTTGCAGTGTGCATTCATTTCCGCGAAAAAATCTGCTGTTGTGTCAGTCGTCAGGACCTGTGGGTTTATCTGAGCAGTGTCCGGCCCCGTCTGACAAACACTCTACTTCATGACGCACCCCCTTCAGCTCGCCTGGCTACGTTTGTCAGGATGGTACGGCTTTTCACCACAAAAGAACTGCTGAGATTACTTACGCACTTGTATGCATGTCTTTCTCGCTCTGACTGAAGAGCAGTGATTGTCTGATTTGATTCATGAAGCCTGATTCTCAAGAAGATACTTTGTAGCAATGATTCCTTTGCAAAATGTAGCCGTTTGACTGCCTGAGATCCAGTTCAAAACATCACTACAGTTATTGGTAAAAGTTCTACTTTCTTTAATTTTTAGGTGTTCAAGCACGAAGTGCTGAAAACCTATTGTATTTGTGCTGATTTTTATTATTATTATTATTCCGCCCTAAAACGCATCGTGCAGACCAAACCGTAAGAGCTAGAGACTTGATATTTGGGATTAAGGTAGCACAGAAATCGAGGAGAGGTTGAGAGAGTATGAGCCCGATTGGCCCATAGGTGGCGCTATAGCAACAAAAACGCGAAAGTGATCATAACTCCTAGACCCTATGTCGTAGACTCAAGTGTCGTATATCATTGGAAAGCTGGACTCTTGACTTAAAAAACGTATATCTCCGATTTCATTTCCGGTATGCAAATTTTTCCGCTATTTCCGGTTTTGTCCAAAACCTACTTTTGCGAACTAGTCCCTGGTTTTTCGCCCGATTGGAACCAAACCAGTGCAGAAATGTTCTCTGGAGTCTGAATATCAATAATTATCAAAAAAAAGTTGAAATTTCGATTTTCAGTTGCTAGGGGGCGCAAAATTAACGTTGTGGGAGGAGCCTATTTTACTAAAACGTCTATAGCTCAAGAAGTAAATGAGATATCTTCACCAAACTTGACACACTTGTGTATGAGGACAGTTTGGGGTCACAGTAAAAAAACCGCGTCGATTTAACACTAGGTGGCGCTATAACATTAAAAAAACATAAAAGGGGGTGTGGCCACCTGACCGTTTGTCCGATTGACTTGAAAATTGGTATGCAGTGTCTTGGTCCAAGGTGCCATGTATGTGTAAAAGGATATTGGCGTATCTCAAAAAACATGGCCGCCATCGGCCAATGAAGTTTGAGCACCTGTGAGACGAGGTTAACGGAGGCCAATCGGAACGAAACTCTATGGGCATGTTCGACTCATGGCCCAAGAGGTCTGTAAGAGTTTTGAAAGAAATCGGCCACTAGTTGGCGCTAACGAGTTTTACGGCTCTGTAATCACGTGGTGTTGCACACATCCCCACAATATGCATATCATTTGATAGATCTCCTCATGTTGAACAACTTTGCCTCTAGAACCATTGCTGTCAATCAAACCGTTCATTAAATATTCACGAATATGTTTAAAACCTACTTTTGCAAACTAGTCCCTGGTTTTTCGCCCGATTGGAACCAGACCAGTCTAGGACAATTCTCTGGACACTCTAGATCAATAATTATCGAAAAAAAGTTGAACTTTGCCCTTTGCTTCGCTATAACAGGGTCATTTATAAAAGGGGTGTGTCAAAACACACTCAAAAGCCTATAAATCATAAATAAAAACTCAGAACTTCACAAAAATTGATGAGCATATGTGTCATACCATGGTGAAGAAGCATGCAAAGTTTCATGGAGATCGGACAATAGGTGGCGCTATAACTGTTGAAAAGCTTTAAAACCATGTATTTCCTATGGTAAATTGCCTGTATTGGCTGTAAATGGTCTTTTCCATCTATGATCGTATAATTTTCATATCTTAATGTTTAAAACCAGTGCAGTACAATTATCTGGACTCTCTAGATCAATAATTATCAGAAAAGGTATAATTACTTCATTTGGATGGCTATAATAGAGTGTAAATCGGATGGCTATAACAGCTATAACAGCTTGGATGGCTATAACAGCCAAAAAGTGGTATTTTACTGCCCCCTGCTGTCATTTCATCATACTACTCTCTAATATTTTTATATATAATTGATATTTAGACTTTATTAAATCATTATTTTAACATTTACAATCACATTTTGTCAAAATTCATCTATTGCTCTGTACTCTCTAGAACAATAATTATAGAAAAATGTATAACTTCTTCATTTGTATGACTATAATAGGGTCAATTCAATATGTAACCTTGACCGAAAGGCAATATCTTTTCAATAAATGCTCATAGCTTCTTAAAAAAAAGGTCAAGAACAGCTATAACTGCTTGAAAAAAGGCTAACAGCCAATAAGTGGTATTTTACTGCCCCCTGCTGTTTAAAAAAAGTCATTTTGTCACACTACTCAACTATAATTAATATTTAGACTTTATAAATTCACTATTTTAACATTTACAATAACATTTAGTCAAAAATCGTCTATTGAAGTGACAATTGAGTCACATTGGCTCCTGAAGTTCCAAATGTCTCTATCTACATCAGAATGAGCGTGTGTAGATTAAATTATATGAAAACATGGCCTATTGTATAAGTAGGCTGTAATAGCACTGTTGTCCACTAGATGAAGCAGCAGCATTAGATATTTTTAATCTTTTTTTATATGAATTTCACAATAACATATCCCAAAAATGTGTGTGTGTGTGTGTGTGTGTGTGTGTGTGTGTGTGTGTGTGTGTGTGTGTGTGTGTGTAAGCAGGCATTATGGAGTTAACATGAAAAAAATGGTTTGCTTCAGTGGAGAATACTGGAGAAACAAAGTAGTTGAAAATGAAAGTGAGCCAATAAGTGGTCTTCTACTGCCCTCTGCTGGCCACTCTTCTTATTAATAGTCTTTTTTTGTATATAGACACTATAAAATTACTTATATAACAATTACTATTATAACACATTCTTATTTTGTCAGCGTTTATCACTTCAATTGTTCTTATGCTTCACATAATTGCTATCAACGTGGTAAATCATGGTAAATAACGCCAGAAACATGGTAAATCATAGTAAAAAAGGTAAATCATGTTAGAATCCTGGTAAATTATTCTAGAATGTGCTATATCATGGTAAATCATCCTATAACATGGTATATCAAGGTAAACTATGGAAAAATCATGTTAGATTCATGGTAAATCATACTGGAACATGGTAAATCATGAAAAATCACACTGAAATGTAGTATATCATGGTAAATCATGCTTGCTACATAAAACTTAATGTATTTTGATGCTTTTGTGCTTAACGGCCTAAAAGGCCTTAACTGCTTGAACACCGCTAAAATGCTGCTTGCAGCTTTAATTTTTGTTGTTGTTGCTTTTGACCATTAAAAAACACAATCATTGCATTAAAGGAGTCATGACTTGGATTTTCTTATTTCATATATATGTTCCTCGAGGTTCAAGTTTTTGCACAAAAACAAATATATGTGCAGAAAAACAATTATTTTCAACCTTTATTCTGACCCTTTGTCTGAAATGTGTTTTTTTAAAGAGGCGGTTCCTTTAAGGCTAGTCAGTAAACTGCCACTGTTATGAGTGTGTAACTTCATTGCATAGGGAACGGTATCAACACCCACTTGATATTGCCCGTGAAAAAGTTTTGCGAACATTATTATTCATATAACACCAACATTTACAGACAATGCATTATGAAAACATTTACTTATATTTGTGATGCAGCTGTCACATCCAATAGAGCTGACTTCAATTGTCAACAATAGTCTCTTTTTAAACTCTCCATTACACTGTGCCTCATTTACAAAACAAAACAAAATCCTCCGAAAAAAACATATAATCCTCCGATGCGTTCCAGGATGACTTTAACCCTCTGGGGTCCAAGGTGTTTTTGGGGTCCTTGAGATGTTTTGACATACTCTGACATTTGTGCTTTTTTCAGTTGCATAAGCATATTACTGGCAAAGGTGTAATTACACTCTATTTAGCACACACAGGGCTACCATAATGTGTTATCAACATGTATGTACATTTTTGTATTTTTGAGAGAATATTGTTTATGCGTGGTTATTGAAAAAACTAAAACTTAAAGTTTCTGAAATAAGGCCACAAAACACATACTAAATATCTGTCCACAAGACTTTTGACTAATGGATGTTGTCGCCTAGAGTTTTTTCTTCAAAATGATCTGAAAATCATCCTGCCTTATCATTCACATAAAACAATAGATTGGTTTAAATTTAAAAATGACACTTTTTGTTTGGAAAGGCAATATGCGCAGGGGTGTGACCTGCTGTGATTCACACCTGAGAAGACAATGGGCCCGCATAATGAGCGCATAATGGGGCTGCATACTAATGACCCTTTCATTCAGGTGTGTCACTGAGCCACAAGAATGCAATGACAATATATATATATATATATATATATATATATATGCCTATATAATACAAAATTGGTTCACAGTTCCAATTATTTATTTATTTTTCAAATTGTGCTTGCAAATTGTATAATATCAAATGTAAAAATTTCTAGTAATTGTGCAGTTAATTATCATACTGTTTTTACAGAAAGTTTGGGAATGTATCCCAAATGTGTCACTAATAAAACACAATACAAATAATTTAAAGAGGAGGCTTATATTGAGCTTTTAAGATTTACCTAAGATTTATTTATATGTAGCCTACATATATTTTTGCTATTTTAATAAAAAGGTTACAATTACAACAACAATTAAAATTTTAACTATATTTCAAATGTAATCTTTCTTTGTATTATATACTAAAGTATACATTTTATCATACATATTTCACAGTTGCGGATTAATTAGTTTGAATATAGCTTACAATCGAACAAACACTATAATAACATCTTAGCAAACAAGCTTATTTGATGTGGCAGTATTTTACAGTAAAAACGACATCTTGTCTTTCATATAACATATCGTTTTTATGATTAGGACATATAAATGTTAATTTGCAGTTTAATACGTTGCTTATACAAAAATATTTTATTTCAACATATTTCAGTCGATTTTTACTCATCTCAGTATTGGAATATAGTTAGGTAAAAGCTGTTCATTCATTCACACACAAAAACGCGATTCAAACAGTCTTTTTGTTTACAGACACTATTTCATATCGCGATTAGCACAAAGCACTTGAAAATAAAGAATGTACCTATTTCCTCGGCTGGATCCGTTGCTCCTCCAAATGAAACTACCTGTAGCCTACTTCTGAGGTAATTTTTTCCAGGATTATTATTAAGATAGTATTATTCCTCACATAATAAACCATCCACTTGTTTCCACTTGTTAAAAAAAAACAGCCGTTTAAAATGGACGCGTCAAAGCGAATATCCTTTCACTCTTCCATTTGTCCTGTTGTCGACAGACTCAAGTGGAGCATGTCAGAAACTGAACGCGTGTCTGTGTACTGTATTCAGTGTAGACGGCGTCAGTGATTATAATGAGTTCTATTTGCTTTTGAAGCAATTTGACATTAAAGCAGCACTAAGTAGGAATTCCGTTTTTGTCAAACAGCGACCCCTAGAGTCGCTGTGGAGTACTTGTACTGTCGTGAATAGCACTCACGCAGAGATGGCTCGCACTCATGGCCGGATCCCCTCCACCTGTACACCGGTACCTGTTCAGTAGGATGGACGCTGTAACGAGTGGAAATAAGGTATGGGCCCTTTAAGAGCTGCGCGCGCCCAACACCTATGTATACGGCGCCGGGTTATTTCTGTTTGATGCTCATTTTATCAGAATTTTATCAGATCGGTTTTTTGCCGTAAAGCAATTCGTTACCTCGCGAGACCTGATATCACACGATACTTCCTAACACTGAGGCCGGCGGCTCGCCGGCCCAAAGTTGCAAGGGTGGTTTTGCGGCTCACAGGCACCAGGGGGGTGCGAGACGACCACCATTCAACACGAAATCAGTAATATAAACATTACAATGAATCCAAAGCTGTTCGGTTAAGGTAAAAAAGTTACTTAGTTCACCTTTAAAGGCCCCCTGAAATCAAAATGTAGGTTTTTTAGCTTTTAGTATGAATATGTTAGACTTAAGGTTATGAATAAGCTGGTGTATTACAAAACAATGACAAAATTCGCATTTAGAAAATAAGAGTTCAAAACTTACAATCTCTCTCTTCAGCAAAAATGGATCACTGATTTTTATGACATCACCGCGGACTTCAACTTCTCATCACATATTCTGTCCAATCAAATGCTCTCTAGAATCTAAAGCATCCCACCCTCTATAAATACCACCTGGCCAAAGCGACTGTTGACACGTCACGGAGCTATACGTTTTGGAGATGTGAATTTGGTTGCTCAAATGCTCGAGTTTTATTCTGTTTTCCAACTGTACGTTGGTTAAGAATGAAATGGCTAGAACTCATTCACACATCTACTACTATATCCAACGTATCATCAGCGCTCGGATTCCCATGGTGCTGTCAAGTACGGCTTGCAGTCTGTGAGGTAAACTTAACGCTATTGGCTATTTGAAAAGGGGGAGGAGCCATTCAATATGTCCCGCCTTAGCTTCCTGTTTCTGTGGAATAGCTTCCTGTTTCAGTGGGCCTTTAAATGACTGAATGCCAGTGGGCTATGTGCGATGATGTATAACTATTCGTTGATGTCTTGCTCTGGAGGCAGGCATATGCAAATGTATTTGCCCGTGTGATGTTACAGATCCCATAATATCAAAATGAGCCATTTTGGAGCTTCATTAAATAAATGTTTGTATGCTTTAAGTGATGAAATTTACACAATGTTTTAATGGTACAGAGACCTCTTATATATCAAAAGATCAAGGCAAATTCGACTTCTCATGTAATGCACCCTTTAAAAAAAGAACATTTCTGTAGGCTACATAAAAACAATTTTTGAAGGTCTTTTTAAAAATTAGGTCTTATTAGTTTTTGGGTGGCTCTGATCCAGGAATTCACTAAACATTATTACACTCACTGCAAGATTCACTAAAGGAATTATGCAAATCAGTAACAGCAAAAATACAATTTGCACGACACAGTTCACCATCTGTGGTCGAAGAGGGCCTATTAGGTTGTGGAGGATTCAGGGGAGTTCCAATATCTGGCATACTTGAATTTTATTTGTTCATCAGCTTAAAAAAAAAGTTATTCCGACAATATTGTTCCTCCGTGTTGTTAACGTCATGTGGTGCGAACTTCCCTATTCTCATTGATTTATAGCCTAACGATTATTCAACTTTATACTAGTTTTGTTATAGTTAAAAATTTACAATTACTTCATACGGTGCAGTACAATTTCAATGGATTTAGCACCTGTGTTTAGTGAATAAGACGCAGGTTTTGCGCAGAAGTACTGTTCAGTGAATTCACCCATGAGAACCCCTCAGGCAAGTGTTACAATGTCACAACAGCGAGTCTCATCAACTCCTACGGAAGTTAATTAATCTCAAAGGTAAAATGAATGAAAGCCTCATTTAAAAGCATCCTCTGTGTACCTCTATTCAGCAGTGAGATGCCTGTCAAAACATCCCATGTAATATATCTGTCTCTAATCATCATTACTATCACATCTATCTCTGGAGAAAGAGCGGAAGAATACATTGTATTCCTCACGTGGCGGTTTAATTGTTTATTTCATGTTTATCTCTTACTGTACTTTCGCTGTTTCTTTGAACATAGATGATTCATGCAAGTGTCAGGAAGATGCACTTTGATCGTGATATTAACACCATCACTGTTTGCAACAGCATAAAACACATCAATTATACGCATTGTAGATGGAGAAAAGGCTTTTTTGGGCTGCTCAAGATGACCTCAGAAAGTTTCCTTAGATTGGTTCACTGTCTGTTTGCTTCTCTCTTCCAGCAACGAGTGCAAAAACAATAACCAAATGGGTAGAAGCTGTTAGTTCTGAGAGCTCTGTGTTAACCGCACCACAAAGGGTTAAATTAATTTCACCATAAGATTGCGATCAAGCAAACATGCGTTGTAGTGACAGAAGTTCCAATGCAACAGTCAAAGCTCTTTATACACACTCTCCAAGCTCTCCAGCAGAATACATACACTCCATATAAGAAAAATATGTTTTTTCAAAAAACCAATTTGCAGTCGCTTGACTCTCGAGGTTACAATGACATGTGCACTGCGGGCATATTTGCTAGAGCGTTTCATAGATTCAATTAGTTCATCGGTGAGGCACAAGAACCGCTTCTCTCTAGGCAACCATTTTGATTGAATATTTATAGATTTGCAATGTAATGAGATCTGTAAAATGCTGACGTACATTTCCTCTGAACGCAACATGAAACTTAGTATGAGATACAGCCATGGTGGCGACTGTTCAATTAAGTAAATCTAAAGCCATCTCTATTCCTGAGTATAGAGATGTACACTGTATAGTGTGGTTTAGTGTTTTAACTTCAGTAGCCTTTGCCGATTTTCAACCCGCTTTGTATTGAGACAATGTTATGTAAATGCACAATGTTTACTCGCTCTCTGTGTTACCTGGACTGAGAAATGTATTTGTCAGAAAAGTCCTTTTGAAACCTCCAGGGCTCTTTGTATAGCCTACTTGCACCTGGGAACAATACAAGTCAACACCATTATGACTTAAAGTTTAAGAAGTATTTCCTACTAAAGCAAGGTGGTATTTAAATCTGGTCAAGCGTATAGCAGAGTGGTGGGAGTGGCCTTGAACAGCAACATGCCCAGTGCATTATGGGTGTTGAAGTTTTTCTGCCCATTTGGCAAAAGGGAAGACAATAGCCTCTCTAGTCAGGTAGCACCGATTTAAATAAAATCACCTTTCTAATGTATAGGCAGCCAAGTTTTTTTGAAAGCCCATTTTGTCAGTTGTGAAATACCCCTTTAAGGCAACATGATATCCAGTCTGAAACTCATTTTACTAATGCAATGTGATGTGTTTAGTGATGTCCCAGGTTCATTTGGCTGACTTCGATGGGCCCCCTGCCTGACCAGAGCACGAGGGGAAGTGCTTGGGGAAGTTCACGAGTGTATGTCTAAAAGTGGAGTTTGCAGTTTGCGAAGGGAAGGGCATTAAAAAAAGTAATATGAATCGCGAGGACCTGCCACCCTGGATCATGTGGTCTTAAACGGTAAACTTTTTCGGTGTGATCATGCAAACCTTTACTAACGTTGAATGAATTTGCTAATGACACATAGTGAAGAAGGTAATTTGCTAACTTTCGTTTGGGACCCATTGTGTGGCACCGCAAAAAAACACTGCTTTGCATTTTATCTTTCCACATTTTGCATTCACTGACATCTTTTCCTTTTAAAGTATGCGACTGATTTCAAATCTTCAAAGGCCAACTATTGCATGAGGGAGTTGAAGGAGTATTTAATTGGTTGGACTGAGGCCCCATCCACACTACTGCGTTTTAGTTTAGAAACGGAGAATTAAAACGAATACGATCTCCGTCCACACCAGCGTTTTAGCTGCGTATAAGAATTTATCTCCGTCCACATTAAAAACACTGAAAACGCTGATCACGTGACCATTCACCTACACTGGGCATGTGCGTGCCGGTGTAAACAGGAAACAGATTGACTATTCCTCAGAGTTGACGAAGAAGAAAGTAGCTAAGTTACCTCTGCAAAGAGCGACGCTCCACGTACGGTCGATACCGCCGCTGCACACGGGAATTGTCACAGATCGCTCGAATAATAGCTTGCCTCCGGCGTATGTAGGCAGTAGCATTGTAAAATGCAGAATTTACTTGCACAACAGCTGCTAGCAAAGACATCAAAGTCAGGAACACTTGTAATTTGTTATCCATGTTGCAGTCACTAACGTAACTGGTAGCCCAGGCTGTTGTTGTATGTTTTCTCACAAACCAATCGCCCAATCAGAGAGCAGAGCGAGAGCCTCTGCGTCATCGTTTTTAAAGTCCTCCGTTTTGACCCGTCTTCACTAAAACGCCCTCCGGAGATTCAAAACGCAAAACGGGGACGGCAGCGTTTCTAAACTTCTCTGTTTTAGGTCTTCGTTTTTGCCGTTTTAGTCTGGACGGGAGGTGCAAACGTTTCTAAACTAAAACGTAGTAGTGTGGACGGGGCCTGAATCAGTTTTGAATCAGAACGAGACTCGGAGTGTTTGTTAGCGAAACAGAGGGATACAAAACATTGTTTGGGAATGATTTTAGGGCAGTTTACACTATTTTTTTAAAAACTTTTTATGCAATTTGGCCGTTTATTTACTCGACAATGATGTTTTGGGGGCCTGAAGAGTTTTTGAAAACGATACGTTATCGACTCCATGTTAAATATATTTTCAACAAGAAACAAAGACAGGACAAATGCGAGTTTGCCAAAATAATGGCTAAAAGAGGTTCTTAGTAACATTACCCAATAAACCAAACGTGACATCTTTTGAAAAATTCATTTTAGAGCATGATTCTCTTACATTACATTTTTATTAAAGATTACACGGTCAAAGAACATTTTTTTATCTTTATGAATTCATAATGTTAACATTAATGTCAGAAGCATTGAAAGTAAAGAGCAAAATGAGAGTTTCAGATCTTTTCTACTCTGTTTTTCACATATTGATGGATTTGCACCACATTTTTTTTCACAAATGCAAAAAACCTTGCTGGCCTGAGCATATATGAAAAGAAAATCAGCGTTGAATATAGACTGAAACAGTGGTTCAATAATAGTGTCTCTACAACTTCTTTCTATGCGTGTATATCTCAGAAATGAGAGCTTCTACCTGCTTCTGTCTCAAAATGCCCCTCTGCTGCAGAGGTCATGCTCTATTAACTGTAATACTTTGCAAAGCCCTTGAGTGAAATTCCTATGAAATGATGAAGGATATAACCATTTGCCATCCCACTAAAATCTTTCTTGTGCTATATATCCTGTGTCCTAATTCTTTTATTGCTTGATTTATAAGTTGCTCAGAACTTTAACCAATTGGCCCCTGCTATGCTCTTTGTAAAACTGGCTTCACTGAGCCACATATGAGTGATTCGGAAGAGCCAACATTTTTCAAAAGTCCAGACGCTGCAGGCAAGTCAGGTTTCTGTGTTAAATTGGAAGGAATTTGGTGAGCGACATATGAAATCAAGTGTAAAATCTTTTCAATGTTATTGGAGAGAGAACCTGGACTACAAGCACAGTTTCAGCCCTGTGTTTTCAGTCATGGATGGACACCAGCTCAATTCGGCCCCCCAATCCTATGGAAGGAAGACTATTGGACTATTAAGACTCATGGCAGGCCATCCGGCTCTATAGCACTTGACTCTTTATTCTCACTTTCCTTCTATAACTGTGCCAGCAGAACACAATCTTATTAAATTGCAAAGTGATCTATGTGTCTTTCTTTACACACACACACACACATATATATGTATATATATATATACACTCACCGGCCACTTTATTAGGTACACCTGTCCAACTGCTCGTTAACACTTAATTTCTAAGCAGCCAATCACATGGCGGCAACTCAGTGCATTTAGGCATGTAGACATGGTCAAGACAATCTCCTGCAGTTCAAACCGAGCATCAGTATGGGGAAGAAAGTTGATTTGAGTGACTTTGAACGTGGCATGATTGTTGGTGCCAGAAGGGCTGGTCTGAGTATTTCAGAAACTGCTAATTTACTGGGATTTTCACGCACAACCATCTCTAGGGTTTACAGAGAATGGTCCGAAAAAGAAAAAACATCCAGTGAGCGGCAGTTCTGTGGGCGGAAATGCCTTGTTGATGCCAGAGGTCAGAGGAGAATGGCCAGACTGGTTCGAGCTGATAGAAGGGCAACAGTGACTGAAATAACCACTCGTTACAACCGAGGTATGCAGCAAAGCATTTGTGAAGCCACAACACGCACAACCTTGAGGCGGATGGGCTACAACAGCAGAAGACTCCACCGGGTACCACTCATCTCCACTACAAATAGGAAAAAGAGGCTACAATTTGCAAGAGCTCACCAAAATTGAACAGTTGAAGACTGGAAAAATGTTGCCTGGTCTGATGAGTCTCGATTTCTGTTGAGACATTCAGATGTTAGAGTCAGAATTTGGCGTAAACAGAATGAGAACATGGAAGCATCATGCCTTGTTACCACTGTGCAGGCTGGTGGTGGTGGTGTAATGGTGTGGGGGATGTTTTCCTGGCACACTTTAGGCCCCTTAGTGCCAATTGGGCATCGTTTAAATGCCACGGCCTACCTGAGCATTGTTTCTGACCATGTCCATCCCTTTATGGCCACCATGTACCCATCCTCTGATGGCTACTTCCACCATGTCACAAAGCTCTAATCATTTCAAATTGGTTTCTTGAACATGACAATGAGTTCACTGTACTAAAATGGCCTCCACAGTCACCAGATCTCAACCCAATAGAGCATCTTTGGGATGTGGTGGAACGGGAGATTCGCATCATGGATGTGCAGCCGACAAATCTGCGGCAACTGTGTGATGCCATCATGTCAATATGGACCAAACTCCCTGAGGAATGCTTCCAGCACCTTGTTGAATCTATGCCACGAAGAATTGAGGCAGTTCTGAAGGCAAAAGGGGGTCCAACCCGTTACTAGCATGGGGTACCTAATAAAGTGGCCGGTGAGTGTATATATTAGGGCTGTCAAATGATTAATCGTGATTAATCACATCCAAAATAAAAGTTTTTTTTACATAATATATGTGGGTGCACTGTGTATAATTATTTTATACACTCACCGGCCACTTTATTAGGTACACCTGTCCAACTGCTCGTTAACACTTAATTTCTAAGCAGCCAATCACATGGCGGCAACTCAGTGCATTTAGGTATGTAGACATGGTCAAGACAATCTCCTGCAGTTCAAACCGAGAATCAGTATGGGGAAGAAAGTTGATTTGAGTGACTTTGAACGTGGCATGATTGTTGGTGCCAGAAGGGCTGGTCTGAGTATTTCAGAAACTGCTAATCTACTGGGATTTTCACGCACAACCATCTCTAGGGTTTACAGAGAATGGTCCGAAAAAGAAAAAACATCCAGTGAGCGGCAGTTCTGTGGGCGGAAATGCCTTGTTGATGCCAGAGGTCAGAGGAGAATGGCCAGACTGGTTCGAGCTGATAGAAGGGCAACAGTGACTGAAATAACCACTCGTTACAACCGAGGTATGCAGCAAAGCATTTGTGAAGCCACAACACGCACAACCTTGAGGCGGATGGGCTACAACATCAGAAGACTCCACCGGGTACCACTCATCTCCACTACAAATAGGAAAAAGAGGCTACAATTTGCAAGAGCTCACCAAAATTGAACAGTTGAAGACTGGAAAAATGTTGCCTGGTCTGATGAGTCTCGATTTCTGTTGAGACATTCAGATGTTAGAGTCAGAATTTGGCGTAAACAGAATGAGAACATGGAACCATCATGCCTTGTTACCACTGTGCAGGCTGGTGGTGGTGGTGTAATGGTGTGGGGGATGTTTTCCTGGCACACTTTAGGCCCCTTAGTGCCAATTGGGCATCGTTTAAATGCCATGGCCTACCTGAGCATTGTTTCTGACCATGTCCATCCCTTTATGGCCACCATGTACCCATCCTCTGATGGCTTCTTCCACCATGTCACAAAGCTCTAATCATTTCAAATTGGTTTCTTGAACATGACAATGAGTTCACTGTACTAAAATGGCCTCCACAGTCACCAGATCTCAACCCAATAGAGCATCTTTGGGATGTGGTGGAACGGGAGATTCGCATCATGGATGTGCAGCCGACAAATCTGCGGCAACTGTGTGATGCCATCATGTCAATATGGACCAAACTCCCTGAGGAATGCTTCCAGCACCTTGTTGAATCTATGCCACGAAGAATTGAGGCAGTTCTGAAGGCAAAAGGGGGTCCAACCCGTTACTAGCATGGGGTACCTAATAAAGTGGCCGGTGAGTGTATATATAAATACACACACATGCTTGTATATATTTAAGAAATATTTTCATGTATATACTGTATATAGATTTATATATAATTTATATTATATATAAATATAAATATTTTATATATAAATAAATTTTTTTTCTTAAATATACATGCATGTGTGTGTATTTATATATATACAAAATAATTATACACAGTGCACCCACATATATTATGTAAAAAAAAACTTTTATTTTGGATGTGATTAATCACGATTAATCATTTGACAGCCCTAATATATATATATATATAGTCATGCTTATATATATATAATTCTTTTTTTCATTGGTTTTATGCTAGACATTTAATGCGACCTCATAAAAGCATGCATGTCTCTCTACAGAAAGTGACATTTGCAATACGAGGAATAAGGGGAGAAGGTGTGAATGGCATGGCCTCATTGTTGATAGATTGCCTGGAGACCCAATTAAAGATGCTAACAACTAGGATAAACAATATTCCTTTTTCCACTTGAGATCTCAAAACCATTCCAATACTACAACAACAACAACAACAACAACAGAACACCTTTCAGTCCACACAGATATGCAAAACTGCTTCCTCGATTGGATGTTTGTGTCACTCTATTATTTAATCTCATTTAATCTGTCAGTATTTTATATGCACAAAAAAAGTCCATCTCACATCTTTTGTCAAGTCAAAATGACCTTCCAGATAACACTATATTACAGATCAAAAATAGCGATGAGGCAAAATAAAGCTATAGATGTGCAAACACTGTTGTGTGGTAGAAGAACAGTGTTGATTGGCAGAGAGTTTGTTCTCCGTTTTGCGTGGAACAAACTAGAGATAAGATAAGAACTAGACAGATGAAAGCTGAAATTTTAAAACAATCAATTTCATAATATATTAGCTCAGTATTGTTCATATATGACTAAAGGTGTTGTGCACATGCGGTTGTTTGCCACAGATGTAAAAATTTTAATAAGAAAGAAAAATGTAAGTATTTATTAAGACAAATTAACATCACTCAACATGCTTTTGTTTGCTATGATTTATTTATGATTTGTTTTTGTTTTTTAAAATAAGATTACAATTTACGCTGCTATTCGTTTGAATAATTTAACGAATTCATAATCTTTAATAAAGGTTTTAGCACTTTTCCTCACTTTACTTACGTATTTTTAAGTGTTATTAAGTGTTTTAATATTTAGAGGTATTAATCATTGACATATATAATATAATATAATATAATATAATATAGTATAATATAATCAAATATTCATATCCAAAATCCTTGTCGGGACATTTGTGGGCCCCATGTGGACAACAACTCATAAATCATACTACACTTTTTTTTCTTTTTTTTTTGGGGGTGAAAATGTAAAAATCAGAAAGTTGTCTGTAATGGGTAGGTTTAGGGTTAGAATATACAGTTTGTACAGTATAAACATTACTATCACTACTGTATGTCAATAGCACCCAAAGTACCCATAAAACGTACGCACGTGTGTGTGTGTGTGTGTTAGGCGACAGTCTATACACTGTATTTGTGCAGTCTTTGTGGATCCAGCAGAAGTACACAAGTTAAGTGTTACAAACATCCTAGTCAATAGATTTTTTTAACATGTAGATGATTGTGTGGAAGTTACAAATTGGTAATCTCATTCCAAATTGGTAGGGTGTTACAACTCACCTTGTGTTACAACACTCCCTGCTGTCCCCTAATAAACAACATGCCCCGTAATGTATCAGGGGGACTGCTTGTAATTACATGTTATCGTGATTACAGGAGCCTAATTATTACCGGACAGGACAGTAACATGAACGCGAGTGTCTAAAGTGTAAGCAAAACTCAGACAGCTGCGCACCAGAAAGTTATCAGTGTGATCAATCAGTCTGATCAATCAGCGTGATCAATTGCGCATTCACGCTGGTCTGTGTACTATCGTTAGGCGTCTCCATGTGTCAATCTAGAGTGGGCGGGACCCGCGTCTGCTGCGGCGCTCTGGAGAGGCAGAGACTCAGGCAGGGGCTGAAGTGCCACTTTCTCAGCATTTTCAGTGCGGGCAGCATCTTCTCCCAGCCCCGGGTACAGTAACTGCTGCACGCAACCTATCCTCCGGATCGGGACAGGAGATTCAGGTTTGCGCCATCCATGCGACTGAGAGCGCACCATCCACCTGGATAAGCAGCATCAGCATCAGTGCAGGGAGAACACGGACGCAAGCATCGCCACAAGAATATGATGCTCCAACAGCACTTGCTTTTCGTGCTCTACAGCTTCTGTGGGATTGTCATTAAAGGTAAGAACCCTGGGATGTGTGTGGCCACAGTAGTGTGATGCCTTCTGGGTGTGGTGGGAGTTGGCTGGGAGAACAGAAATGCCAGTGTGATTTAAGCACACATTATCTCAAGACCTCAATTGCACCAGGGTTAATGTTTCAGAAGTAGCCCGTGCGTTTGGACAAGTCAGACACACTACGTGTGTTTTGTGGCATGATGATGACAGTGCAGATTTGAGTTCAGTGCACATTCTTTCACACGCGGGATCAGGTGCGTGGGAAGTTGTTTGTAGTTAATTAAATGATGTTTGTGTTCCATCATCCATGAGCAACTTTAGACACGGAATGATTCGGTGGACATGTGCCCGCGCTCCAAATTGATTAATATGGTTCGCATACGCAACAATTTATTGCTCACTGATCAGTGTGTGATTTGATGCGTCTTGTTGTTTGTGTTTATCCATTTTTGAACTTTGTCAACACTAATTCAATAACGACCTCCTTGTTCTAAATCGATTTATATGCTTCATTTTGATATCTGCAATGTAATCGCAGTTACGCGTAGGCTTGCTCAATGTTCAGGGTGTGATTTGATGTGCAGAACAAGTTGAACTTAATGTATGCTTAATGCAAGCCCTACAGTGTGTGTGTTTTTTTTTTTTTTACTATTAGTTGGCCAGCACTGGTTTAAGTTGGACATACGCGCGTTTAAAACGCATCTCACTCGGGTATTTGCAAGATTCTACATCTTGGGGTCGTCGTAGCATAAGATTTTCTTTCCGAGTCGCGCACTGTGCAAGTACAGACTGAAGATATGGCTTGTGCATTTATTTACAGTAGCGATAACTGTTGTTATATAGCAAGAATACATAGTGTGTGTGTATATATACAGCTACCAGGAACATTTCAGAACGGACAGATGTTCATGGATCTCTGGCGGCCAGAATGCAGCGGGCAGGCGCGCACTGCTGTCCCACTTTGACTCTCTGAATCCCGCTGGCGGATCGCAGATCGCGCGCAGCCGCGCCCCACGGGTCACACAATCTCACAGTTCTGTCAACACTTACACACCATCGAGTTTTCTTTTTCTATAAGTTCCGCAAAAGGATGCATGAATAAATAATGGAAATAACCATTGACTAGGTTACATCTGCCACTGCAAGAACATGACTCACAGCTGCTGGACCTTTATCGACTCAGAGAGAGTCCATGATATATGTCTGCCTAGAGAGTCAATATTAGGCTAGGTTACACTATTAATATCGATTATTAATACAGTAGATATGTCTCAGTATTGTACACCATGCACTGGCGGAGTGTTGTAACAGATTTTGTTTTACATATGTGTGTCACAGTGTGTGTGTTGCACTATATGTTTAAAAATTTGATATAGTATTTTCATATTTGTTTGCTACAAATTAGCCATTTGTAATCTACTGCTTATTCCTAAACTGTGTAAAGTAGTGTCAAGTATATAAAGTGCTGATGTTACAAATACAAACTAGGCCTACTCTACCGGGGCGATTGTAAATTGTAACAGTAAGTGGGGTGAGCTGTAACAATGATTGAAAACATGGACATACACTAATTTTTTTGTTAATTAATTTATAGTGGTAATCAGATTTATTTTCGAAAATAATTATTATGGCATCCCATATCACCACCCACCCCCATTTCATTGCATTTATGAAAATATATGTATATACAAATAATAAAAAATTAGAAACCGATAAAAATATATAAAACTCTAAAATCAAGACATCAAAATATATAAAACTCTAAAATCAAAATATACATATAAAAAAATCAAAATATATAAAACTCTAACTCTAACTCTAACTTGGCGTGCATGGATCAAAACCAATGATTGACTTTTTTCTTGATATTGGTTTTCAGGTGTTTTTGAATTCTCTGCCCTTTGCGTGGGGAACGTGATTTCACCATAAGTACATGTTCCTGGATCAACACCTTTGATGATCCTGGAACAACATTCCAATCAACCAATCAGATTTGAGGGTTCAAGTTTACAGTTTATGTCAAGTTAAGGCTTACAACCAGGGTGAGGTGCTTCTACATCAGGTTATTCATATCATTTCCCTCTGATTTTAGGGTAAGGACTACATTTTCAGACAGGACTGTTGTTCCATGACTTGGCAAAATCACAGTCATAAATATCGGGTGTGAGGAAAATGTTACTTGATATGATATTTATATAGTTTAAACATATGAAAATCTTGTGTGGATGCTAGAGAATTTGCTGATTTCTGATGATTCCAGGTCTATAGTTTAACAACCAATAACATGATCACAAGTCAAAAACCTGATGTGAAATGTTCACTTTCTTTTTTGGTCCTATAAATCCTTAATATTGTTTCAAATTTGTACCTCTGGTAAAATAGTGATTTCATTCTTGAGGCTTATTTATAATTGGCTGAAATTGTCTCTCCTTATATTAATATAGAAAATATGTTTCAATATTGTGTTGTTATCATACACATAGTGCAAGAAAAAAATAAAACACCAATCTGACTAAAGGTGCAAACTCATGCAGTAAGGTAGGATATAGCAAGCCACATGTGAAAATTACATTTTATGAGCACTGTATTATAACATATGGTTTAGTGATGATAATAATAATACATTTCAAGCAATCAAGATTTATTTTTTTATTTCGAGAATGGAGTTGGTTTCATTTCTTAGTCTCTTGGGGTTTGCGTACGACAGTTAAGTAGCTCTTTAATGCTTATGTTGGTTATAGAAAGTCGATTTGCTGCTTGCTTGACTTGTGAAGTTAAAGACTATACCAGAGCCTTTCCAGTTTAATGTGTGAAACATCCAAAATGGTAACTCTGAAAAGTATTTTAATAAATTATATCCCAAGAATCCCTGCCATAAGCTGTCTTTTTTTTTTTTTGTTCACCAGCTTGATTCTTATCCCTTCTTAAAATGTGAACCAATGTGCTGTAGCTCATCTCTGAGTCTGAGTGCTTTCAGTGAAGAACAGACAGTGCTTAGATGAATATTTTTGCATGGAGTTACTCACTCAGCTGATTTATCAGTTTGATGGAATGATTTCCTTATAAGACTTGATAAGAAGTGATAGATAAACTGTGGCTGAAGGGTCACATTCATGCAGGGATGTTCAAGACTGAGTCAGTGCTCTCTGATGAGCTTTTTGTCCGCTGTCTTGCTACACAGAACAATGAGAAAAGGCCATCAGGGGTTAGTAAGAGAAATCATCAGATTACTGATCACCAAGGAATATGTAATGGCTTGATCTCCAAAGGGAATTGCATAGAAGACTGACTTCAGATGCCAGTTTTTTAATGACCGAACCACAATATGTATTATTTTGCTATAGGTCAGTGTTTCACAATATATATATTTATATAAAAGTCTGGTACTTTATCTGTAATAATGACAAAGCTGCTTGTTTTCAAACTTTTTTTTAGTTACGATAACCTGCAGTGTCAGCAGAAATTATGAATTCATTATTCATTCTGTCATTCCATTCCTATATGGAAGCTTATTTCCACCACAAAAGAAAAACGAAATTTTGGCATACAATATCATTGAAAAAGAAATCACAATTATGACATAACAGTTAATAAAAAGCTCATAATTTTGACATGCTAATTCTAAATTATGATAGTCATAATTATGAGAGAGTTGAAATTATCACAAATCGAAACAGATAAAAAATAATTATGAAAATCTATTTTATGACAAAGTTTTTTTTTTTTTTACTTTGGATCTCATAATTTGACTAACATTACTTGTATGTCATAATTTTGACTTTTTATGTGAATTTTATCTCATAATTCTGATTATTTATTTATTTATTGGAATATTGATTGACTGATTGGTTGGTTTATTGATTGATTGATTGATTGATTGATTGTTTAATTGATTGATTGATCTATCAGAAATGGGCTCCAGAAGTTTCTATGTGTTCAAGGATTACTGAATTTTTTTAAATAATTTTTTTACTCACAAAAAACAATGGAAATTGGATTAACTAGAGAAATGTTTATTCATTATGTGACTTTTAAATGAATATTTTGTGTATTTTATCCACTTATATTTTGGTTATATTTGGTGTATTGGTTCTCCAAAAGCCATGCGAACCCTGGTTCTTAAAAAAAAAAAAGACAATTGTTTCCGAGCGGTTATCTAAAATAAGAATAATGTTAGTTTACAACTTTTTAAAAGCTTTTCCCCCCTTATTTTTAATCATTTTAAGCCACGTTGTGGCCCCCTTTGTTGAGCACCACTCCCATAAAGGGACGGATTTAACGGCATTGTGGGAATTATTAATCTGAGTGGTTCATCTTTTTTATTGCTAGATGAGAAGAGAGGGGTCAAGAAGTCAAGAGAGTTAGTTGTCAGAATCAATCCTGCATCTCCCACATGAGCACCATGACTTAATGGACATAATGTGTCACTTAGCGCTACACAGGTCCGTAAAGCTCACCACGTTGTCATTGCTCATATATTTCATCCGTAGCGTTAAAGCGCACTTGATATTTGCAGTCCCTTTCACTTCTCCACGAATTTCGCACATCACAGATCAAAACACTCCTGCATGGTGTCTTAATAGCTATATAAAACTTGAGGTCTCCAATTACATCTGTGACCAGACATTTAGGTCAGGGCTTCACAGCACCTCGTTGTTCCTCTACCGTCATATTCCCATTAGAGCAGGTTCTTTCCCACCAGTTAACAATTCACAAAAAAAGACATTTGTAGCTGGCTTTCTGTGAATGTGCCATACAAATTGGGCCTAAGGGACTAAAAAAGCCCCCGAAACATCTTGTGGCTCAGTTGCCCCAGGGCCCAGCTAAACGTGCGGATAGATCCTGTGTCAGCTGAGCGTTTAAGGTAGTGTGTGTCGGCAGCTGAAGTGCAGCGTTAGCGCATCACAGCGTTTTGACGTGAGGTGTGACGGGGAGAATGCTTTATGCTCTCTCCTCGCCATGGAGGGTTAGCTTATCCTAGCAGAATGGGCTCTAAGCCGCTGAGTGGCGGCCATGGAGCTACGCTGTGTACCGCCGCATATCAGTAATCCAGTAAAGGAAAGCAGGCTGTGTGCAGAGAGAAGCCAAGCCTCTATGCTTTGTGCTGGCTGACAGATCTACATCTGTACAGATGAGTCACAGAAGCGCTATGAGGGGGGGAGTATGGTATTAAAGAGACATCGAAAAACAGCAGAGAAGGGGCCTGGATGACAGCCAGTGTTTTATTGTCTTAAACAACGAAGAGTCTTTTGTATTTATTACTGTATTTTTAGAAGCATCGTCATCTCCTGTTGAAGCCTGTTAAAAGAAAATGCTTTGCGCATTAAAAACTTTCATATGTGGATAACAAAATCAGTAGGGGATAAGAGTGGGGTAAGATGTGCCGCCCACTGACTTTTATGCCCGAGTATAAATTCATTAAGGTCTAAAAATATAAAGCACGTATGTCGGTGCATTGCCAATTTATGAAACCATGCAAATAATGTTTGGCTAAAAATCAGCCATGAATGATTAAATGAAGCATTTTCCAGACAGTGTGACAGATGCAGTGTTATTTCATTATTTATAGACTATTATAGTATTTATTCATATTTTGAATGAGCTTTTCAGTTTTGGTTTGAGTAATTTTGTTATGTTTTGCCATTTTTATTCCTTTTTTTAAATATTTCTATTTAGCTTTAATTTATTTATAATTTTAGTATACTTCAACTTAAATGATTTCAGGTAATTGCCAAGGCATTTTTTTAACATTTTATTTTTATTTATTTGTTTTATTTTACAAAAGAAAAATAGTTTAAAATAGTTTTAGTTTTAATTAACACTGACAGCACTGGCCAGATGCTTTGGGGTAAGTTGTGTCAGTTTCTCAAATAATAATATTGAATGGTTTTAGAAGGTTTTTATAATAAAACTCTTTATAGCAAAATCTTTGCCTTTAGCCTCATACCAGAATGTTAGGTCGCTTTCATTAACTGTGGATTAAACCTGTAACTCCCTGCAAGAAATGATGTTTTTAGTCAAATGATTAGACTGAGATTGGCCGTTGCCCAGAGGACCGTCACGTAGGCTGTTGTAAAGCCTTCAGGGCAGGTGAATTACTTCATTACGTTTGTGTAATTTCACATGTCCGGGTCCAAATGTGTTGGATGCAGATTCCGTGCGAGTTCATGCTTATTGGCTCAATGTTACTGATTAATCTAGATAGCAGAGTCATTCGGTTTGTCTAGTCCTAACTGCGACCATTGCAGCGCGACATGACATGTCGTAATGGCATGTTTGTTTCTGTAGGCTGTAATGAGGTTGCTCTGAGCAGATTCAGATGTAAGTGCAATTAAAGTACTGCGCCTATGAAAGACTTCAGTAATGAAAGGACAGATATTCTTCGCTTGAGAAGACCATAATAACTCTACTGATAAATGGTGCAGTGACAAGCACAATTAATAAGATCACCTACCTTTGGGCAAACAGACATGATAATTAGCTTCTGTTGGCGATCCATTGGCCACAGAACAGTCAGAAGCATAGATAAAGATTATATTTGAATTTTGAGCATTTCATTTGACGTCTGTTCTCTATTCTTTATCTCTAAGTGGAGATAAAGGGAAAGATTCTGAAAGTGGTTCAGTATTGATCTTTAGAAATGCATCTAAACCTTTCCGACTCTTTTATTTACTCTACTATTTGATTAATTAAGTATCACCTCATAACTGGTTAACTGATAGGAGAGGTTTCTTAATAGGAAAGTAACATAAAAGCAGCTGCTGCTAAAAGAGTCACAGCTTGATAACAGGATGTGCAGAAAATGCAGATGACTTAATTAGTTGTTTACCGAAAGCTTCACACACTAAAATTACCTGATTGTCACCCCTGCATTTCTGTTAGTACTACGACAAAATGATCAGCAAACTCTGTTGTCTTCTCATTGACACTGCCATTTACTTTTGTTATATCTAAATGACTCTTTGCTGCGAAGCCTTATTAATTAATTCACAGATGTTTTTGTTAATATGTCCCAGTCGGGAGTGCCTTAAAGAGGGAGTGCCTTATCTACGGGCCCTGGTCAGACAGGGGACCCTTTCGGCGCTATCAGGGGGACACGCTCCCTGAAATCCGGTGGAGAAACGTTGCCGTCCAGAAACCCCAACGGCGCAACTGATCCCAGTTCTTTAAAGGGGTCGTATGATGGTTCTAAAAAGAACATTATTTTGTGTATTTGGTTTAATGCAATGTGTTTACGCGGTATTACGTTAAAAAAACGTCATTATTTTACACATACTGTAAATTATTGTTGCTCCTCTATGCCCCGCCTTTCTGAAACGTGTCAATTTTTACAAAGCTCATCGTTCTGAAAAGCGCGGTGTGCTCTGATTGGTCAGCGATCCAGTGCATTGTGATTTGCCCAAAAACCTTAAAGGGATACTCCACTTTTTTTGGAAATAGGCTCATTTTACAACTCCCCCAGAGTTAAACTGTTGAGTTTTACCGTTTTTGAATCCATTCAGCCGATCTCCGGTTCTGGCGGTACCACTTTTAGCATAGCTTAGCATACATCATTGGAGTGGACAAGACCATTAGCATTTCTAAAAAAAAAATGACCAAAGAGTTTTGATATTTTTCCTATTTAAAACTTGACTCTTCTGTAGTTACATCGTGCACTAAGACCGGCGGAAAAGAAAACTTTACTGCCGTACCATGAGAGCAGCAGGCGTAATGATATGACGCAGCGCCTGAAAATAGGCTACCTTCCGTCAACACAACGGAACTATTTTCAGGCGCTGCGTCATATCATTACGCCTGCTGCACTCATGGTACGGCAGTGAAGTTTCTTGATTATTACGCAGAGAGTGAGAGCATAGTTCCTAGCCATATCAGCCTAGAAAATCGCAACTTTACATTTTCCGTCGGTCTTAGTGCACGATGTAACTACAGAAGAGTCAAGTTTTAAATAGGAAAAATATCAAAACTCTTTGGTCATTTTTTTTTTAGAAATGCTAATGGTCTTGTCCACTTCAATGATGTATGCTAAGCTATGCTAAAAGTGGTACCGCCAGAACCGGAGATCGGCTGAATGGATTCAAAAACGGTAAAACTCAACAGTTTAACTCTGGGGGGAGTTGTAGATGAGCCTATTTCCAAAAAAAGTGGAGTATCCCTTTAAGTGTGTGATGGAAATGTCACGACCCATATCATATTTGGAACATCAGCTCCCAAACCAATAATGACAGGTGATAATGTCGGTACTACCTTATCAATTCGAGCCAGAATCTGAACCGGAAAATGCAGATGACCAAGCTGATCGATCAACTTGGCCAGCGCGACTGGACCAGATCGGGCTAGCACGCAGTAGCAAATTCTTAAAATATGAAAACACTTACAGGCTGTGTCTGTGAGTCAGAAGCGCCAGAATGTACTTGCAAAGATGGAATTGCCCCACTTTCTAGAATCAGCCTTTACACAGCCAGCCTTGTCACTCTCCCATGCTCTGGAAACAGTCCTACGAAAAAGGTGCAGCACACAGTCGAAAATTTTAGTTCCACTGTTCTGGAACGGTGTTGTAAATAAAGCATAAGCACTGTTTTCTAATTGTGTCCTCTTTTGGAAGGCCAAACAAAGTAGTTTGGCTTTCGCAACGAAAAACACAGTGTCTCCACAACATGGCGGCGCCGGCGGCAACAATAATACAGCGAAACTCTGCAACTCTTATGAAACCCTGCCCCCACATACTAATGTAGATTTGTGTGGGGGCGTGTTTGAATGAAGCGTTTTAGGAAGGTGTGTCTGAGCCTTAACTTTTATAAAGAATATCTCTTTAGGTTTGACATTGTAACTCTGCAGATCTTTGCACAAACAGCTACATAACACACTAAAGAAAAAGGAAAACAAGAAATCGCAGACCAATTTGGAGAAGATGTCACAGTTACGGCACTTGCAGCTGCGCGCGCATAGTGGTGGCAGAAAAATAGCGGTAACAAATGGAGGACAATGGGCAAAATCCACAGAATAAGAGAAAAATGTTTTGCTGTGCCTTTGTCAGAATCGGTATGCAATTTTTTTTTTATAGAATTCTGTCGTTGAAGACACCCTTTGAAGCTAAACGCAGACGTTTATGTTGCAAGTCACAGACTGGACTGATGAAACCTGCAATGATTAGTCTACTATTAAAGGAATAGTTCACTTTGAAATTAATTTTTGATATGTTTTAGCTTACCTCAAGGGCATCCAAGATGTAGGTGTCTTTGTTTCCGCAGTAGTTTCAATTTTGATATTTTTAGGTCAAACCGTTCTTGTCTGTCAGTCATATAATGCAGGTCTATGGTCACCACCTCAAAGAGCATGCACAGAGAAGTCCAAATTAAACATGATTTAATGACTCGTAAATGTTAGTACACATTGATGGCCTAAGACACGAAACGAGCGGTTTGTGTGAGAAAACGAACAGTATTTATATCGTTTTTGAAACTACTGCGGAAACAAAGACACCTACATCTTGGATGCCCTTGAGGTAAGCTATAAAAAACATATCAAAAATTAATTTCAAAGTGAACTATCCCATTAAAGCGTGAATTTGATGTAAACAGTAAGTCTACGTAATGTTCACATATGCAGTTCATAGGGCACATACATAGCAGTTACAGCATGAAATAATATTTAACATTTTACATAACTTTTAAAACAGCCTATAACATTTTTATAAATTCTTGACTCTTTTTCTTGCATTTGCGTGTTTATATCTCCCAGTTCGGACTTTAGAACTCGCAATTGTGAGTTTATATCACAATTCTGAGGGGAAAAAAGTCAGAATTGCAGGATATAAACTCGCTATTCTGAGTAAAAAAGACAGAATAACGAGTATATCTCACAATTCTGTTTATCCTTCTAAGAATTGTGAGATATAAACTCAGATTTGCGTGAAAAAAAGTCAGAATTGTGAGATATAAACTCGAAATAAACTTTTTTCATTCTTTTATTCCATGGCTTCCACAGATTGCTACTGCAGAACTGTCATTTTCTGCCACCAGGTAGGCTCCGCCCACAAAAAAAGTCATCGCTGTTTGAAAAAGGTCTATAGATTGACAAGTTAATGGCTTTTCTGTCATTAGCACTCAGAAATAGTGCTAATGAGAAACTCTAAACTCTTTCAGTTGAAAGTTAACAGACTCTTGTATCTCAAAGGTCAATTACTTCATGTTGCATGATGAAAGTCACGCTGAAATTGTATGGTATAAGTACTGTAGAGGTTCGTTTCCATTTTAGAGTAAAAAAAAGAAAAGGTTTTAAGTAAGAAATAAAGCCACTCTGCAAGATTAAAATGAAACCTTTGAGTTGAAACAAATGCGGAACTACAGTTGCGTCTGCGAGACACTTTGGAGTTGTTTAGAGTCTTTTGAATCTTGGCTGAGAATGAAGCAGAGTCTTCATCTCATCTGTTGTCTGACCTTTAAACATAGTCCCTCACCATCTCTACTCTTAGAAGAATGTCCACACACTGCTTGCGGATGAGAACCACACAATGAATCTCATTTACTCTGCAACACCGAGCTGCTCTGCTTTTTCTTTCTGTGGCCTCGCCATGAATTGAAGGAATAGCCATCCGTGCTGTTTTTACCAGCTATATATTATCAGTTGGTATAGTTATATGTTATCAGTTGTCAGATTCACTTGTTATTGTGCTGCAAAACGAGACTAATAATATGAAATAGGCCTGCAACAAACTATTTTAATTGCTTTTTCCTGTAAAGAAGTAATGCACCATGTCTTCATTTTTCTAATTTTATTGCAACAAAGAATTCCATCGTCCAACAAAGAACATAGTTGTGATCAAAATGATTGCCCTTCCTCTTCCTGCTATTCTACATTTGATTGACAGGCATATGCAAACAGTTTATTTCAAGTTTTACTGCAAAGTGGTGTCACTGACAAAAAAAAATCTTGCACAGCACAAAAATCAGACTAAGAAATGAAATATGTTGTTGACTATTATCATTATGAATTTCTGTAGGTTTTATATATTATACACTCTAAAAAACCTGGGTTAAAAACAACCGAATTTGGGTTGATTTCAACACAAGGGCTGGGTAAATATAGGACAGAACCACTGATCTATATAATGACATTCATATCATTCTATATAGATCAGTGGACAGAACACATGTTGGGTTAATTTTACCCAGCAAATTGGGTTGTTTATGGGTTAGACACAACACTTCTCATTGGTTAGTATCTCGTGCCGGCACTTGTATCATGCCCTGCGTTTTACTCGTAGCCGAAATATGCTGTGACTGACTCCATAACCTGTCCATAAACAATCAGTGTACAGTTCTGAGAACATATTTTAACTTTCTAAGTATTTATATTCTGTAACTTTTTTTGAATAAAATCATAACATTTTATGCAAGGCATCAGGCGTTTCTATCACGCGAAAAGACTGACGCAACACTCGTGACTCACATCGCGCCCCTGTATGTTCCTTTTCATAAAATTAAACGATAAACAGAACAATGACGTATTTATAGATCAAATAAAATGTACACAAACCCCTATTTTACCGAAGACATGCACCAATTAGACGGAGCTGCACTGGTCTCTCCTGAAGAGGTTGCAAAAAGCCTGTGATAAATAACTCAACCCCTGGGTTGTTATGTCTGACCCAGGAGCAGGGTAACACAAAAACTACCCAAACACTGAAAAAATAACCCCAAAAAATTGACCCAAAAGGCTCAACTCAGTATTTGGGTAAAAAAATAACCCAAAGTGTGTGTGTGTGTGTGTGTGTGTGTCTCTCTCTCTCTCTCTGTGTGTGTGTGTGTGTGTGTGTGTGTGTGTGTATGTGTGTGAAAGACCTCAAAATGAGAGCAAACACATTGTGTCTGTCAGTCACTTAGAGAGCCGATTCAAATACTTGTAGTGAGAGACTATAAAGAGATAGTATCTATTTTGTCAAAACAGCAATCAAAGCAAAGATACACGATGAGAGTAATCAAAAGCGTGTGGCACTACATCTCAATGATGCCGGTGAGGCAACATAATGGTGGCAGATGGAGATAACAGCAACTCAAATTGAAAGCGTAATCAAAGATTAAACAGGCAAAGGCGAGGGCTATTTAATAAGTGGGTATTGCTGTGATACAGGCATGGAGACGCGCAATAATTGATTTCTGTCCTTAATTCATTTGAGGAGACAATTTAATCTAATCAGAGAAGGAGGGGGCCTATGGCAGTACATCTGCTTGGTGGATGTAAACGACTTCATAACAGAGAAACAATGCAGGAGCTATCAGTGATGAAAAGATAGTGTTTAAAGTTGATTTTATGTTCAAATTTCTCCTATAAAAACTTATTAGTGTCAACTTCATGTAAGCCACCATTAAAACATTGTGGCTTGGTGTTTTCAAAAATGTTGAATGTTTGTTGTAGAATCTGCCAAGTCCAGCACGGCAACAGTGGCTGGCTTTACCAATGGTGTGAGTTTGGGGCGTGGCTATGTATGTATTACACCAATAGCAGGAAGGGAGGATTGTTCAGGAAACTTTTTTGAGAAAAACCGTTGCAGTTCTGTTTGGCACAGCAATTACTTTAGTTTAATCAGGATTATTAAAGAGAGAAATGTCAATATCAGCATAAAAATGTCATTTGACCGCCCCACCATACATCATTCAGAGGGCGATCGTCCTCTGCTTCACTTGTAAGTGACACGTTACACTTGTGTACCCAACTTTTTACAAAGTGAGAGAGGGAAAAGCGCAAACCTGAATTGATGCATGTTTATGTCCTGATTTTGATTTGATCTTTAAAAAGGTTCCCACGGGTAAGCAAGGCGGGGGAAGCGAGGCTGAATACGTACAGATTTGCAACTTAAGGTGGTGTGGACGTTTGGCGAGGGAAGTGAGGAGAGATGCTGAGGTTGTGTGTGTGGGGGACAGGATAAAAGCGCGTCAACTCCATGACCTCGTAAAGGAGGATCAACGCTTGGAACGAGAACTGCATACTGATAGCAAGGTGGGTGAAGGCCTGAGTGACTGAGACTGAAGATTTGTTGATGAAATGACCATAAAACGATAATAATTTACAGCGAGAGCTGGCAATGGCTTGTAGGAGCGCTGGCGATGGGGCAAAAACTGAAGGGAAAAATCCAGTGATGAAAGAAAATTACTTTTTTTTTTTTTTTTTTGAAATACAATGTGGCATACACTTATTTGCCACAGTTACTTTATTTTCCAGTCAATAAAAGGAATATATATATATATATCTCAATGATTGCTAAATTTTATTCAAACCAGTTTCACTGGAAAAAACGTGCCTCTACATTTTTGCAAAACTCCTAAGATCCTGCTGCAATGAACACTAGGCACTAAAACACCAACAACTATTTTTTTTATTCCTTTTTTTAAACAAAGGATCATTACGTGGCAGATTATCATTTAATGAATTTTTATTTTTGAGAGGTTTCTTACACAGTAGTTGTTACCATTTTTTCCACAGTGCATGATTTGTAAACTGAGGCCATGTTTACACGGAAACGATCTGAAGAGAAAACGCAAAAGTGGCGTTTCGTTTTCACTTTTTATTCTGCGTTTAGACGAGCGTTATGGGGGGGGGGAAATCTGCGTGAAAATGGAGACGCAAAAGTGTTAGAAATGCGATGTAGTATGCACTCCAGGCAGCTAGGTGGCAATGTGAAGCACTGCCACACAACAACAACAAGTCCGTGCGCCTGCGTACAACCTTCCTTCTACTTCTCTCCCTAGTAGCGCGAAATTGAAAAGACTCTTGGACGTTTATCAGAGCTGCTAGGGCAACTTGAAGGTCCGACCAAGGGGGTAATCCATCGACCGGAAGTTGAAGCCGGACGGGTGCCGCCATGTTGTAGCAGAACTTCACTTGCGTTAGCATTTCCATTGACTCCCATTCATTTTTGCGTCACTTTGACAGCGAATAACTTTACATCTGAGGCGTTTAAAGACTCCATTTGTCCATTATTTATTTCTAAAGAAACACGACAATGTATAAAGGGCTCCATTACCTTCTATGTTACACTATGGCCCCGTAGAAACAGATTTAGTAAAAATAGGCTAACGATTGCGTCATAACCACTCGACTCTCTGTCGCGCTGTACAGAAGTTACCGTACAGACAGCAGGAGAAGCTCGCAGGCAATCGGGGGGACGTCCCGTCAAGGGAGAAGCCCATAGATAATGAGTCCATAAAAGCAACGGAATTCTCACTCCTGCTCACTCACGCCAAAGAACTCTTTGCTCAAGTTCCCCGTCTCTGCAAGATTAACGTTGGCAGTTTTCACGCACAGCTACTAGAAGATTAACGTCTGTCAGACAGGTTGCTCACGTCATCAAGCTTAGTTTGAGTCGGTCTGAGTCTGCGCGTCAGGAACGGAAGTTCTCAAAAATCGCTAAAAGTGGGCTTCAACTGTCTCAACTGAGTTCCAATGAGATCGCTCTGTCCATTTCTTTTACTGTCTATGGGTCCGACGTATGGAAATAATCCGACATGTTGGTTGTTATTTTCCTGTACTGGCGCATGCCTGTGACGTAAATGCGTACGCGACGAGAGCCGCCATGAGCAGATTTGCGTTTTTACCCGTTTAGACGGAAACGCGACGGTGGAGCGTTTTTAAGATTTCCACTTTGGAGGGTGGTTTCACTTTTTTGAGTTTTTAAGCCCCCAAAACGCCGTTGCCGTGTAAACGAAAAGCACATCCGATAAAATATTTTTACGTTTTCACCCGGAATCGTTCTCGTGTAAACAGGGCCTAAGGCATAAAAAAAAAAAAAGTTTGGTTCCGGTTTGTTGTCAGTTGAGGTCATGGGTCGGTAGGGAATTTTTTTTTTTTTTTTTTTTTTAGTGGCAGCAAGGGATAGGTAGGAAATTATTCAGGGCTCGACCTTAAGCCTTTTCATGTGCTTGCCCTCCGAACAAGTAAATCTGTCATTCACATCAAAAAAGTTGCTTGTCCAGATTTTATTTTATTTTATTTTATTTATTTATTCTGAAGCAATATTCTCATCAGTGTTCAATCAGCTTTGATATTTAAATTGGCATATTGTAATATCTGCACCTTTGAAGGGCATCCCCTCCCCCAATCGTATTAAATGCCCTATAGTGTGGTCTTATTCTAAATAATTGAATTTATTGATCAAATTTAGGAATTTAAAATGAAAGATGAAGCATACTGTTACCCTAGGTAGGGCTGATCAAATTAAATAATTTACACTGAAAAATTACAATTGCATAAAATAATGTTATGAAATTGATTTAAATGTACAAATAAGAAACATTGGAAAGAAGTATACTAGGCTACTTATAAACATAACAATAAACTGCCAATAGGTGGCGGCAGGCGGCCGTATGAGTGAGTCATTGATTCATTAATTCAAATGATTCGTTTAAACGGTTGATTCATTCAAGAATGAGACGGATGTTAATGAATGGGTCATTGAATCTTTGACTCAACCGATTCGGTCAAAATGCTGAATCATTCAGTAATGAAAACAGGTCGAGTGTTCCTGTGATGTGCCGTGGTTCTGCTGTGATTTTTGTTTGGAACTATTTTCGCTGCTGAAACAGAACAAAAACAGCCAATATTCATTGCATCTAAAATGTAAGTGACTTAATTTTAACTGTTTATTGAACTGTTGTAGGAAATCAATGTCACATTTTCAATCGTGATATGGTATTCAGGAAAAATAATTGAGGCTGCTTAAAATATAGAAACTCCACATTTAGATTTTTTAGAGGCAGTATGTTCCCAGCAAACATTTGGACGTGTAATGACCGTTGAAAAGACGTCCGTCCGACACGTCCCGTCATGGTTGAAAAATAGTTCCAAAATGAAAGTTGAACCGACGTCTTTGACGTCATCTGGCCGTGAATTCCACGTCTCTTCTGGCCGTGAATTCCACGTCTCTTCAGCGCGTCCCTGGACGTCTAAATGCGTCGTCATTTGTGTGTTTAAATGTGTTGCTGCATAATTTAAGTGTATATAAGCCTGCATTTAAAATAATCACACACATATTGTGTAACATCGTGAAAGGCAATCAAGTCTTGAAGTTTACACATCTTGACAAAGGTTCTAAAAAGGTCCAAAATTGGTCTAGTCAGACCTGACCGTCAATAAAACGTTTTAATCACGTGTACATCACAAACAAGAACACATTATTTGTGGACATAAGAAAAGAAGCATGTTCTGATTTAGCACATTTTATTGATCTTGAACAGCCAAAATGTATCTTAATATTTTTTCAATGTTTAACATTTGTTAACCAAACTAAAATACCAATTACAAAATACTGAATTATTATATAAAGGGATAGTTCACCCAAAAATGAAAATTCAATGAAGAAAGGTATACAGGTTTGAAACATGAAGTTGAGTAAATGATGACAATTTTCATTTTTGGGGAAACTATCCGTTTAAAAACACATTGTTTGGCTCAGTTTTTGTATCCACCAGCTGTTCCTGGAGCGTGTTTCAGGTGTTCTGCCATTGCTGCATCAATTTCAGAGTCTGTAGCATTTGGGCTCCACCTCTTCACAGCATCTAAGGGAAGAGAATATATATATATATTTAAATAAATAAAATTATTAAATTAAAATTTGAGGTAAATGATATGCACTTATTTTCAAAATATTTTTATGGTCTACAGCTAAAAAAAAAAAAAACATGGAACAAGATGAATGAATCATGAATGACACATTAGAAAAAGGTAATCAACATGCATTACATTTTATTTTATTGTATAAAATATGTTCTGCTTTTATTTTTAAAGCAGTTACTGAAAACATACATGTTAAAATCCAGCTAAACATTTCATTCCATTTCAGATAATTTACTTTCTGAAAGAAACTCTAAAAAGGCTACATTAATAAGTTACAGTAATGACTGTATCATTAAACAATATACTTGGTATAACGTTACCGTTGTTGTATACGTTCAAAGTTACTTTTTGCCTACTGGCTAATTTTAGCCAAACTCAGTCAATTTCAGTTGACAATGTGGGCATAATTTCTTTCGGTTCATTCATGTCACACAAGTAAAACTCAAGCACGTTAATCTAATACAAAATGTACTTACCCAACAGTAGATTTTTAAGAATATCGACACAACTCCGTCCTCTCCTCGTGTTTGTTCAAAGTTCCAGAATCTATGGGGAGAACGCGTTAACATCTCGCGAGATAATCCCATCGCAGGATTTTGTAATATCGCGAGATCTTTTGTTACATCTTGGCAGCACAGTTTATGGTTTGGGCAGAGGGTTTGGGTAATTACATCCAACTCAGACATAAATGGTGACCGGGTATATTTCTGTTTTACATGTATATACATTCCATAAAAAAATAACAACGAATACATCAGGTACAACAGGTTAAAATAATGACTAAAATGCAGTGGCTTTGCAATCACTTTACTGTGCATTTTGTGATTATAATTTATAAAAACAAGATAAAGTAAATATATATTCATTTGTATATAAATCGTGTATTTTATAAAGAATTATAAATCCTGATCATTTTTTTCTGTCTTGCTAGACTAGACGTGCAAAAGACGCCAGTGGACGTATATTCACAGCCTGACTAGACGTGTAAAGGACGCCAGTGGACGTCTTCTTCACAACCTCTTAAAAACTTCATGGGCAACTACATTAATTATTGCAGTATTAACCATGCGAGGATTAAGCGCAGCTTTTGCATATTTAACAAGGATTTCATAGAGGGTCATGATGGACTATAAATGCACGTGTAAAAGACGTCGCCAGGTGACGTCCTCTCACCCGATACACTTAACATAACTACACGAGCTAAAAGTTAAAATAACAATTATACATGCAACTGTAGACATGTACAAATGTATCTGAATGCATTTTTAGGAAATGTTCTGTGTTACATTTTTTACCGATTTATGACGTCCTGGCCGCAACTATTTTTGGCCAGGGACACGACGTTGCCGTCGGACCAATGTTTGCTGGGTTGTTAACTGAGTGTGTGTGTGTGTGTGTGTTTGTGTGTGTGTGTGTGTGTGTGTGTGTGTGCTGCGCTCATGTGTGTAGATTTCTCCTCGAGAGGCTGCGCGAGCGTCAACAGCGCAACCTCACCGTCAGCATGCAGGCTAATACATTTATTATCCACAATCGATCGCAACTTACAATAAATGTAATAAAATCAGAATCATTCTCTCGGTTTAGTGATTCCCTAGTTATTTTTTTGTTTGTTATTGATGTTCTAATCAGGCTACTTGTCCGTTCGGGCAAGTAAAATTCTCTTTTACATGTCCTTCTAAAATCCATTTGTCCCGGACAAGCGGACAAGTTAGACGGGCTCTGGAGATACGAAGCGCGGCAGGTTAGAGTGTTTTGGATTGCATAAAATAATAAAAGAAACGAACAAATACATGGCGAAAGAAGTGGTAGACAGCAGAAGAGGGTATTGGAATTTGGGATGATTTTTAATGAAACTCGGGAGGCGGATGGAGGTTACTCTTTAACGCATCATGTGGTGTGTGCGTGCCTATGAATGCATGCATTTGTATGTGTGCGTAATGCGTATATGAATAAAAGTGTCCTAAATGACAAAAAAAAAAAAAGACTTGTATATGTATTATTGTTCAGTTTGACGAACGATGTGTGAACGACCATGTAGCTGCCTCGTTTGTTTTGCTGGAGGACAAGCATCTTGCATCGCGTGCTATAAAAATACGGTGCTGTACAAAAACGTAAATTATAGTTCGCCTCAAAGTTTTGTATTTGTGTTTTTATTTAATTTTTATTATTTCTTCCCCAAGCTCATAAAATAAATTTGGGTCGCACATAAATTGACAGGGTCGGTCGGAAACCGGAACCAAACAATTTTTTTTTTATGCCTAAGGCTACGTCCACATTAATCCGGATACATTTGAAAACGGCGTTTTCGTTTAAAAACGTTCTCCGTCCACACTAGCGTTTTCAGGCGTTTTCCGACGTTTCAGTGTAGATGAGAAACTTCTAAATTCACCTTACTGCGCATGCGTGAAACCTCATAAAAGCTCACTGAGATGATACAGATGGAAAAATAAATTATAAAGTTACGGCGCAATTCTTCTAACAGGATAATTTTATTTAGCAAAATATCTCACCATCACTGATGCGTCCGTTTGAAAACGGCGTTTTCAAATTTATCCACTTTGGAAAGAGTTTTCCAAAAGCTATGTTTTCGTTGACTTAAAACGCCGTCTCAGTGTGGACGGAAGGCCAAACCGGAGAGAAAAATATACGTTTTCAAACGAAAACAAAAATATACGTTTTCAAACGAAAACGTATTAGTGTGGACATGGCCTAATACATTTTGACGTTTACAACACATAATCAGCTCCATATGTTTTCCTTTTCAGATGTATTAAACTTGTGTTGGTATTGCACTTGCGATGTCAAGTGTTTGGTTACATGTCCCGTGAAACACGATTGCAATAAAAGAGCTCAGACTTGCAGAAGCAAGCTGAAATGGCATGGTTGCTTCATCAAATGTGTTTTTAATCTTATGTTTGCTATTTCACACACTATTGGTTGGGTTTAGTACATTATTTTCAAAGGCAATACACCCTTTCATCGCCTTTCACCGGACATTTCATTTCCGAACTACTGTGCTACATACAACAACCAACGTAATAAAACATTGCCAGATTCACGTTCATCTATTTATGATCAAATTGAATACGCGTTTAGTGCCACTCACTGGACATTTCACACCACATCAGAAAGAAACATATTCAATGTAACTATGACAATGTTTAAGTTTAAGTAGGGGGGATCTGAAAATCAGGGAAAGAGGTGTGTATGAGAAAGTTTTGAGGGTGACAACCAAATGAAAAGTACTTGGTAAGAAGACGCCTGCAGCACTTTCAGTGACAGATGGGCAGATAGTCCTAAAAATAGCAGTTTATTTAAAGATGGGCAGATATTAGCCTCCAGTTAAAATCATGAACAGCAAAAGCTCTGAGACTGATATATAACCAGAAGTTTCTAATGAAGTTTCTACTTGGTGTTGCTTCAAACTTTCATTTCTCCCACTCATCGCCTTTATATCACACGTTTGTTTAATATGGTCTTTAGTCATCTTTAAGGAACATGTTTATACAAAACTCTGACATATTCTCTGTAACATCACTGCATTAACAGTAGGTGTTTAATTATACAGTATTTTTCCAACTTATTATCTGTGGCCTTGATGTAAAGCTTTAGACTGTCTTAGTATAATTAATCAGACAGAATGTGGGTTGAAGAACACATTTATAAATATATGTTCTGAAGATACTGTAAGGGGCCATTAACATATCGCGTCTTTTGCGCGCTCAAGTTCGTTATATCAAATGTAGGTGCGCAGCAAGCAACGCTCATAATAGAAGCGACGCGGTCACGACGATTTTTCCAGACGTAACAAATAGCGATACATTTCGCTCTATTCACGTTCGGTGTGAACGCAGCATAATAAACAGGCTGCGATATCAAGATTGCAATGCTGGAGTGTGTGCGCGTGTGCGAGAGAGAGAGAGAGAGAGAGAGAGAGAGAGAGAGAGAGAGAGAGAGAGAGAGAGAGAGAGAGAGAGAGAGAGAGAGAGAGAGAGAGAGAGAGAGAGAGAGAGAGAGAGAGAGAGAGAGAGAGAGAGAGAGAGAGAGAGAGAGAGAGAGAGAGAGAGAGAGAGAGAGAGAGAGAGAGAGAGAGAGAGAGAGATTTTGGTTGGGTGACAGTTGTAGGTTACAGTTTGACAAGATTTTAGAGTGTGACAAAAGCACAATGTTGTATTTTATTGCGAGTGTACAGTACACAAATATACACACTCCAACATTGCAATCTTGATATCGCAGCCTGTTTATTATGCTGCGTTCACACCAAACGCGAATAGAGCAAAATGTATCGCTATTTAGAGTTTTATTTAATTTTATAACGGCGTTTTCAAATTTATCCACTTTGGAGAGTTTTCCAAAAGCTATGTTTTCGTTGACTTAAACGCCTGACTTATAAAGGAATACATGTACTGTTCCAGTACCCCTATACAATGCTGTCATTAAGTTGAAGTTATCACATTATAAAGTACAGTCCTCGCTCCAGACCTGCTCACTCGCTCTGTTTGGTTTCATTACAGTGTGCTCCTTAGCACTGGAGCTCCCTCTGTTGTCCATAAGGTGCATCTGCACCAGCCATTTCAAACCCAGCCTCCAGTATTTGGGCCACGCCTCCTTATTTGCATATACTCCTCAATCCTCAATCCTAAATAGCTAAATGATTAAATGCCCAATCCTAAATCCCTAAATGTCCATTCCTAAATCCTAAATGGCTAAATGACCAAATGCCCAATCCTAAATACGAAATGCCCAATCCTATATAAAAAATGCCCAATCCTAAATACCAAATTCATTTTCGACTTAGACTTTTGGTTTTCGTTTAAGACTTTTAGTTTTAGACTTTTAGTTTTCAATCTGACCCAATAATCCCTCCATACTATCCGTTAGGGGTGGGCGGTATGACCAAAATTGCATTTCACGGTATGTGAAATGCCAACTCGTAACTCCCAACTCATAACTCCCAGTTACGAGTTGGAAAAACACAGGTTACAGGTTGCCTGGAACGCGGCATCAGTCTCACGCACGCTGCGCGTGTGTTAACCACGCCCACTTATTTGCATGTCGCGGTATACACGGAATAAAAAAATCTGTTACGGTTGACATTTTCTACCGCGGAAACGATATATAACGTCATACCGCCCAGCCCTACTATCCATCCTAAATAGTATTCGAAAATAGAATTAGTACGTCCCAAATCGTAGTTTGTTGAAATGAGTGTTCCAAAGAGACCCGGATGGTCTACTATATCCTGTCAGAATCCGAAGTGCAGATCAATCATAGGCCCTGTCCCAATATCCGCACTTGCGCCCTAGTGCCCCTCAATGCGCGTTCTCGCTAATTCTACGTTCACACCGGACACGAATAGCGCATCAAATTCGCGCCTACCGCGTCTAGTTATACGCTTGACCACTTTGAATCCATTCGCGCGTCAAGAGCAAAACTTTGAAGCGAAATTTACGCACGTCTGAATCGAAACCCGTTGGCGGCCATCTTTTTTTATGTTGATCGAGCATTCATCGAGAGAGTCACCGCTCTGTATTTGCTCTGAATAGCATATATTCTGAATACGAGAGCAGAACGGCGGCGTAGGGGTCATCGTCGCCGTATTTGTGTCCACCAGACCCTTCAAAGGCGAACCCAGTGTGGCGAGTTTCACCATTTGCTCGCTCCAGGAGCTGCGCCTGGATGACGGCCGCTGTCAGCGGTACTTCCGCCTGTCCCGCGCCCAGCTTGATGACCTGTTGTCCCGCATCGGAGCGAGGATCACCCTCGCCCTCATCCACCTAATCTGTCATTTATTTTTGTTTTGATGATAAATGGAGCCAGCCTCCAAAAGTGATTAATCTGTCCTGTGATTTTTTTTCTCTCTCACACAACACTCTCCAGACACGAATGTTGGTTGTATTTACATTATAATAATATTTCATATAGGCCTAATCTAGATATGGAATAAATAGCATTCAATACAAAATGAATATGTCTCATAGGCCTATATTGAAATCAAGTTTTATGTGATAAAATATTTGCTTTGTTGTGCATTAGAACTACATTAGAACCACCGTCAAATTACAAAATAATTTATTGAAGCATCCAGATACTTCACCCAGTGACAGCAGCAAGCAGCTAGGCTCCTGATTGGTTAACGCGGCGTGAATTGACGCAGAAGTTCAAATTTTTCAACTCGGGCGGCAGACGCGAATTCGCGTCAAACGCGTGAATGCACAAAATGCACCATTCGCGCGTAACGCGCCAGACGCTCAATTCGTGCCATTCGCGTGAACTTGACGCGCGAATGAGGCGTATTCGCGTCTACCGCGCCGCGCTCTCAACCACATTCGCGCCGCAGGAATTTTTTACGCGCGTAACGCGTCTTTGCATTGACTTAACATTGAAATCACTCGCGCCTGACGCGCTATTCGCGTCCGGTGTGAACGTAGCATAAGGGGTGCAAGACCGTAGGGTGTCCCGATCCTCTAATAGTGTTCTCCAGGGGTGATCATAAGGGCACTTAATGCACCCCTTTCGCAAGTGCGCATCAGACCTCACTTTGCTATGGGATATTACCCAGAATCCTTGTAATGTTTTGACGTTTCGAACAGCTAACCAATGGGGGAGAACGGTTGCTATGGTGCTGTTCGAGAGTGGATACTCCGAAGATAAAGGAAGCCGGTGTGTTGAAGTGTTTTTCAAGGCTGCGAAATTTAAAAATATTAGTGTTATTGTGTCACGAAATGTAGTTTTAAAAGTTTTTCAGTCGAGAATATAGTTGTTTAAAGCTAAAATCTGTGGTTTAGTTATAAAGATAGCGCCTATTTAAAAATTTGATCTGACGTTTTCGGAGTTCCAGGTGATCACCGGGCTCAGCGCTCATGTACCCCACCTGGAACAGCCTTACCCCGGGCTCTGTGTCTAGTGGTTAAACATGAGCTATAAATCGGCTTCGCTTGTGTATATCTAACGGGCGATGTTTGGTCTCATTAATCTATGATTTGTTCCCTGGCAAATCGTTTTGGCTGAGGGCAAAGTGAAGTTTCATAACTTTATATATTTAGGCTATTTAACTGTAACGTTAGCCTGTTGACTTATGTTTGACTGAATCTTTTAACTTGCTTTATTTCTTGACTTATATAGCTTCTTATACTTTTTAGGCTACTTATACTTTAATAATGGCTATTATTGATCAATAAAACTGAAATTTAACAAAAAGAGACAGGGTTGTGTCATTTTATTTCTTATAGCCTATGTAAGACTATTTTAATATATAGCCTATATATAATTTATCACCAACACGTCATGTATTTTTTAATGTATGGGATGGGAAAATTTCATATATCAATTTCCATAATAACATAATTAAAATTGCATTTCGAATCGCTGTGAATACGGTAAGGCAGTATAAGCTCAGGTAAACCTCAATCACAATTTATCTCATCACAATTTATCTTAGCCAAAAACTGTTTTAATATTAATAACATTAACAGAAAGGTTGGTAGCTAAGAGTAAAAATATATATAAAAAAAATTTATTCAAAGGATTGTGTCATGTTACAGCTATTATAAGCAGCACACACATTAGCAAAATGAACGGTGTTTGCTCTCCTGATCACAACAGACGTGACGTAGATTGTGACGTGTTCAAAACTGTCCCAATTCTGCTCTTCACAGCTTCGGGCCCTTGCGCACTTACTCCGCTATGTGCACTTTCAACAAGTGTCCGCTTCGAGGAAGACCTTAGGGCATAGTGTGGGTATTGGGACAGGGCCATATCGTATATTTTTGGAAACACAATATAGCTATACTTTAATATAATTTATTTCAAAACTGGTATGTAATGTATTTATATATTTGTAAATTTAAGTGTAGCGATGAAGTTGTAATTTAATACATTACCTTTAAATGTAATATTGAATAGCAACCTACAGTTAAAATTAAAAATCAAATATTTGACATGTTCTTTAGTATGTTAGTCAAGAAATTAAAATAAGAGTACTTCTTGCGACAGACCTCGTAATAAAACAAGAATCAACATTGACTTGGCTTTTCGGGAATGAGAATGGAAGGATTTGAAATGTTGTAAAAGCGATGCAGAGATGGTGTTTTTATTACTCAACAGGTGAGTAAGGTATTTTATTGAACCGATTAATTGTCATATGTAGCTGTCTAACAGATTTGATTGTAAATAATTATCTATTGTGTAGGGTCATCTCATTATGGTTGTTGTAGCGCTGTGCTGGAATTTGTTTTTTGGAAGTAGCCTACTGTACTGTGTCTATTAATGGGTAAAGCTACAGTAACGTCTTCAGCTAGTCAACTTGAGATCCTTTCCATCTAAACTGGTTATATCTCTTAAGCCTAGTGAATGTTTAAGGAGCAGTAGGATAATCTCTCTTTTTTTTAGTTATGAGAAAGAACCATATTCATCCGCGCAGTCACGCAGAACCAAAGCACAACCAGAACAATGTTCTTCCGCAAAATCCATGCGGTTTTGTTTTTTAATCGCTAGAACGGCAAAAATTTACATAGTGTACCTTTTAATGGTGATGTAACTTTTATCCTATAATTATGCACGGATACTAGCCAATTGCATGTTTCGCAGAAGCTTCATAAAGGCGTTGTTTTAAAAAAAAAACTTCACATTGCATGCTCGCAAAATTAACCTCCTAAGTATAATAATTATTGTCCAAAGGGTGAAATGGATGAAACTAGACAATCTCGTACAACCTCACTCGTACGAATTGGTCGTGAGAAAGCATTGAATTTAAAACCAATCAGCCCAAAATTAAAACTAATATGCCATCTTGACCCATTGAGCCTCTGTGAGAAATCTGCAAATTTCCACTTTGCTACAAGCTGTGAGTTTTGTCAGACGAAATATATGTTTCGACTCATTTCTATGTATCAGTAAACATTACGTTTAAGGATACAAGCACGCACGCACACAAGACACATTTCAGCAGAGTAAGTGGAAACTCTGCCAAGCCCGAGATAAACTGAAATGAAATATGGTCATGACAGAACAGCCACTTGCAGAGAGCAGCAGCTCAGCTGTCGCGCATAATTATTGTGACTTCGCATTAAATGCATGTCTGTGCATGTGTGAGTGTCAGAGAGAGTGAGCGAGTGTAGAAACCAACGGTTTAGCCCCTCTCGGCTGTCAGGTCTCTGGTCCTCTTGCTTGAACCTTTCCTGTGCTTGTTGAATGTTATATTCAGGGCTGAGATGCGGCACAGTAATGTCAGATAATGGTACAAACACTCTGTGCACCTGCTGGCTAATGACTCTCCATCTATGCGCTGGCCAACACGGAAATGATTACAGATTTAATCTCATGCAGCCACTGTGTAAGTATTAGGCCATCGAGTTTTTCTGCTAAATTACCTGAACTATCTCAACTGCTGGTTCTCCTAGATAATGATGTGGTGGTTTTTTTTTTTCACTGTTCGTCTCTCCGTCCCTAATTTAAAGCAGCCCGTTTCCACCTCCGAGTAAAAAGGTGGACATGTCATTTATTTAAGCCACGAAATAAACTTCATTCCAGAAAATAAGTATAATGGACTACGTAAAAAGCATTTCGAACGTCTCCAGCTCATTTTATAATAACGCAAAAATCACATATAGTTCACCCCTTATGCACCTTATCATGTCCGTCAAAAACTTGACATGACCCCAAACTGTTGAACAGTAGTGTATATTTTCTCACAATATTGGCCATGTATTTATTACTTACTGATTTGTTCATTATTATCACTTCCCAGTAAGTTTATTTAAAGGGTTAGTTCATCCAAAAATGAACCGTCTGTTATCATTTGCTCACCCTCATGTCATTCCAAACCTGAACGACTTTTGTTAGTCGAAACACAAATTAAGTTATTTTTAATGAAACGTGAAACAATGATGAAACAATATTTAAAACATCCAATATGTTTATAAAGGCATCGTAAATGGATCCATATGATTAATAGAGTGGTTATGTGAAGATATAATAACTTTATGAACAGATTTAGTTTAGGCTTTTAAATTAGGTTTGGGAATGATATGATGTTTAGTAAATTATTAAAGAATTGTCATTTTTGGGGTGAATTATCCCTTTAAAGGAAGCTACATGAAATGTAATGCTGGTCAAAACTCAAGCGAACAAGGGGGATATTAACATTATCCAAATATACCAAAATTGAGATACATCACAACATATTGAATTGTGACAAATGCTTTGTGATGTGTTTTGCATTGTGGGGTAGTTTGAGATACCCAACCTTATTCTGTTAAGTGTGATTTATTATTAAAAAAAAAAAAACTTATCGCAAGCGCAAGCTTCCGTGTCCACACACCACAAGTCCCTTACGGAGCAGCACCCCATTATCAGTGAATGGAGAAAGACATTACTTTCATTTACATAAACATTAATTTATTTATAAATCTAACTCAGACGGGACATTTACTAAAAGTAATTTGCATTCTTTGTATGGTGAAATTGAATTACCATTTAAGCAACAATTGAAATATCACCCATGAGTGAATTCATAGAAATGTTAATGCATATATCTGCAAATGTAAGATTACATCCATAAAGTGTGGGGGAAATTGTTTTACTTTCGAATTACTGCAAATATATTCAGAATGTATTGTAAAAGGCATGGAAATGTATTAAGGAAATGTATTTAAATATTCAAACTAATGGCGAAATATTTTACAAAAGGTACTTCATGGGGCAAGATAAAAATTCTATTCTTAAAATCTTATTTTGGATATATGCTAAATTTATTTTGTAAAATGTATATTTTGTTAGGTTTAAAATTACATTTAAAAAAAGCATATAAGTAACTATAAGTCTAACTTTAAGTTAATTTATTTCAATATATAATTTACAGTGGCACTATACTTTTGGCCATTTTCTTATAGTGTCTGATTTTTATTATTATTATTATTTGCTCTATGGGTGTAGCAAGTGAGACTAAAGAGCTAATCTTCTGTTGTCTACATGCATTCCAGCCACAAATTTTGAACCTAACAATTAACAATATTATTCATTGTCTTAAAAATGAAGTGAACGCCTCAAAAACCCCCAAAACAATGATGTTTAGTCAGTTAAATCTTCGAATCAACTGACAGCCCCAGTTTTTTTACTAAATATGGCTTTCACACACATGCACACGGCACAGAGACAGATGTTCTGCGCACATGCGCTCCAGTTGTGTCAGTGTGTTTTTTGTAATGATGGCTGGTTTTAGCCCTGAAAACAGCAAGCAATGAAAATATATTCTTGACCTTAATTAAGAATATGTGGAGTGACTTATCTATAGTGAGAATGAGCTGAAACCATGGAAACGGAAGAGGAGCAGGGCTCAGAGGATAGAAAAGTCTAGAACATTATAGCCGCTCAGTATCTCCTATGATGCGTCTGTTAGCTGTGCGGTCAAAGTTCACCGCTGGAATGAAGACTAGCTGAACCAAATACAATGCCGTCTCTGTCTGGCTGTCTTGATGGGATGGACAGTGTTTGGTAATTAGTATCTATCTCAGGAGAAAGGCTCGTCTCTGCGCCTGTGAGAAAGTTGGGTTGAGCGCGGGAAGACAGGAGGAGACGGAGGGGAAATTAGAATCTCATGGCTGGATTGCCACAGACTTTTCTGTGCCGCTTCTGTCGAATTTCTGTGAAGGCATTGGTTTAAAGGCTTAGGATTCCACCTTTCACTGGAACAGTTCAGGGAAGTGTCAACAAAGAGACACACAACACACACACTGGCAGTAAGAAAAGAGAAAAAGGATTGAAGATATTGTTGAGACAAAAAAACATCAATGGACATGAAGCAGAACTGTATATTTTCTATCAGAATTTGCATTTCCTTGTCCTCCCTAAACCTTGACGGTTCACCTGAAAATGAAAACCGTATGGCTTTCTTTGTTTTTGACGGTATGTTCAACAGAAAAGAAGAGATTTTGGGGAACTGTTTTATCCATACTTTGAAAGTCAACTGGACCAATAGTTGCTGATGGTTTATGTCCCTTTGTAGATTATTTCTCATTGAGCTCGGAATACATTACAGAAGTAAAATTGCAATCATATACTAGAATTTTGACTAAATAAATGAAGCGTTTAAAGCTAATATCAAACTCAGGTTCATTGGAAAAAGCTTTATTTGTGGATGAGACTTTCAAAGTGACATGTCCAGTGAGTGGTGCTAAAAGCACTTTTAGTTTTCCGAAACAGATAAATGTGAATCTGGCACCGTATTATTACATTGGTTGTTGTACGTATCATGGCAGTTCGGAGAGGAAGTGTCTGGTGAGCAGTGTTCGGGGTGACGCATTACAAGCAACGCTAGTTACGTAATCAGATTAAGAAATGGGGAGTAAGAGGGAATGTTCACTATATAAACATGATGATTATTGTAGTTCTAGACTAAATGTGAGCATTTACTCATCTCACTTGCACAAAAACAGATTCAGTATTCATGAAAATAAATATAAACAGTTAAATGCAAACTCGTAATATATATTAAGTATTAATAAATATTAAGCAAATCTGCAATAATTAAATGTTAAAAACCACAAATATACTTTATGTATTTAATCTCACTTTATTTACCAATGTCAAGTAAGAGTGCAGAACTTTCTTCTCCTGCATCCTATTCTTCTGCGATCCAGAATGGCAGCACAGCTGAAAGTTTGTTTGAGCTGCGCCCTCTAATGTACACGCGCGGATTTGCATTTCCTTCAGTCTGAGGCTTATTCATTCACTTTTGGTGTGAAAGGGCCTTTACATTTGCCAAAAATATAACTTTTTTTGTTGTTATTGAAAACCAAACAAGCAAGCCCAGCCCAGGTGAGAAAACGCAATGCTAAGAGTAACGTAACACAGAAAAACTAAGTAAAGTTACTTTTTTGCAATATTGTAACGCATTACTTTTAAAAGTAACTTTTCCCAAGACTGCTATAGTGAGCAGGGCTATGCTTTATTGTGCTTGAAAATAATGTACCACCACTAAAACCACTACTGATAGTGTTAACAAAAGCAAACATGAGATAAAACTGCATTTGCCAAAGGAGCCATGCCATTTTTGTTTTCTTCTGCAAGTCTTTAGGCTCTTTTTATGTTTCACAGGACTCAAGCGCTTCACATCACAAGTGTGAAATGTTGTAGCCGGTGAATTACTGAGCAAGATCAGAAAAGCCACACATATGGAGCTGGTTATGTGTTGCAAATGTCAAAATGTATTAGTTTACAAATCATGCACTATGCTAAAAATGGTTTGAGGTCATAATCGTGAAAGGAACCGTGCGAAAATAAGTATTTTTTTAATCTATAATCTGCCTCTGCAATCACAATTTGTGTGAAAAGGAAAACAAGTTGTTGGTGTTTTACTGCCACTAGTGTTCATTTCAGCTGGAAACTGCAGTGAAATACTCATTTTCTTGACTGGGGTAATTGTTCCATAGAAGCCATCTATAGACATTAGGTTGAAAATAAGTTCCACTTGCAAGTGGTATATCATTACCCAGCATGCCATTTACAACTCCTGTCAAAGCCTGCTCTAATAATTACACCCAGTTTACCATTCCCATATTTCCGCTCATCAATGTCAAACTGCTAAAACAATCCTTCAAGTTCAATTAAATCTTACAAATTAAATATTATATACATGTTCGTGTAACTCTGCTGCTAAATTCATAGAGTATAATGACGTGTCTTTAAATAACTGTCAAAGTTCATTAGTTCAGTGTAATAGAAGGTTTAGGAGAATTTGTAATCATTACGATTGATATTGCACGTCAGGTACTACTATACGTGCACTTTAGGTCCTATATACTGTATATATAATTTAAGGAACTAATATGCACAGTGCCGCTGCTAGCCATTTTGGTGCCCTAAGCATAATTCCTTTATGATGCCCCCCCCCCCCCTAAAAAAAAACATTTTCATTTAGGATTTTCATTTAGGGGGGCTAAGCCCCCAATGAGGGTATGATTTATAAAAAAAATTAAAAAGCTAAAAAGTAACACTTTAGATTAGGGTCTAATGCTTACTATTAACTAGTGTCATTACCATGCAATGGCATGGTTTTATAATCACTGGGATCCCGAATTTGAGGCAGGTTAGTTAGGGGTGTTCGGGGGAAATTTTGGATTTTTCTGAACTACAGATGTGCATTTTAAGATGTTGTGAAGGCAAAAAAAAAAAAAAAAATTCGATAACAACAGCTTTAAAACCATGTCAGTGGGCAGCTGATTATTTTTCTCTCCTCATCAGCATCACACTCTTTTTCTCTTTGTTTTTATCTTGCCCTGTCTCTTCCCCTCCTAAAGCTGAGCTTTTTTAATTTACTAAAGGTTACAATTTGTATTTTATTCTCAATATGTACACATTCATTATAAATCCTGTGCCTAACATGATGAAAACGGCTTTGTTCATGTTTCTTGTCCCCTCACAATGACAGTAGCCTAAACTATTACACTAGGCTACATGTTACATAGGCCTATTTTCAGTTCAAAATGGCGAAATTAGACAAAACTATATTAGTTTGCCTAATTATTTTTTGTCATTCGTTTAACATTTATGACCTAAAAAAAACTGTCAAATAAAGTTAAGTTTAGCTACTTACATCTTATCTCGCACTTGACCGTACACTGAAGCGTCGAGTTGCACTGTTAAAATTCGCGCTCAGCGTCTGTGAACATAAAGCTTACTTTGGCGGTACTTTGGTTTGATTGGTCATCTCAAATATTCTGACATTGACGAGCAGTGACAGACCAATGAGGCTCAGATGAACACACACATGAACACACACACACACACACACACCCTGTCCTGTGTTTCTGACGTGCTCTCTGTCTCTGCTCGGCGCCGCTGCGGAATGAAGAGGAAGAACGCGCTGAATCTGATTATAACAAGAAGTTTGATGATTGGTTTTTCATTAGGCTATTTTTGGTGCCCCCTCAGCACTTGGTGCCCTACGCACAGCGCGTGATGCGCGTGGTGGGAGCGGCGGCGCTGAATATGCACCTTGCCATCATAGCATAGTGTTAACTGATTAATGTAAGCTCTTTTAATTAGCTATAATAAGATATCGCTAGAATGTGCTACCTTTGTGACCAGGCATTGATGAAGGTGAGATGGGATTCTGTAGGAGAAAAGGATTTTGTACAACAACATCATAAAGAAAACGAGCACCAAAAGGAGCAAAAAATGCGTGCAAACATTTCTGCTGACAGAAAACAAGTCAGTTTCTAGTTGACTTGGTAAGTGCCTCAAACTGAATATGTTAATGTTTTGAAGCCACAGACCTAGCAAACTTTGCCGAAACCAGTGATTATTTCATCCCCACAAGCGTTCGTAATATCAACCTGATACCTTATGAACACAATTTTGTTTCCTGGCGGACTGATAAAACCCTGACTCCTGGAAGCTTCGGTCTGATTTCATCATGCTTGAAAGGGTTTCCAGCATATTCAGCTCTCCTTGTTTTAGCCCACAGGTATTTGAACGATCGTTTCTAACTGCGTTGATGGGCATAGTTCTGGTGAACACACCAGTGAGTGTCTTCTTTTCTCTTACCTTACTTTTAGCCTTGAAGCAACAGTCTTTCGTTTGGAATGTACACATCTGAGCAATTCTCAAGATGGTCTCTTGTGATATTTTGATGTAATTTTTATCTGCTCAGAGCAGATGTGCGCAAACAAAACTCTGTTGTATAAGACAGGCCTCAAGGAGCAGGGAATGAGAGGGCTTGGAGAATTTGCCGCAGAGAAAAGCCTCTTCTGCTACCTCCCCTCCTCTCTCTCCCTTCAAGACAGGATGGTAGCAACAAAAAGATGTGCCAGGCTGCAGAGCTCCCATAATCTGCATGGATGGCTTTGCTGCATTTCCGCAGAGTCTGAGCAAACTCTTGGCCAAGCCTCACGTCGACGCTCAGGTCTGAATGCCTGAGGTTCCCTCTGTAGAGCCCCAATCTTCTGTGTACTCACTTTCTTTTTTGTTGCTTTTGTTATTCCTTCTCAAGAAAACCCATTTCAGGGAGTTATTTCCTCACTCACATGTTGTTCCAAACCTGGATGACTTTCTTTCTTTCTCCTGCGGAGCACAAAAGATAATAATCTTGGCTGCTCTTTTACATATAAGAAAAGTAAATGGGGACGGGGACTTTCAAGCCTCAAAATAAGTATCATTCATAAAAGTATCATTATTTTTTAAACATTTGTAAGATATTTTTCAAGGTATTTTTTTTTAAATATCATAAATGATAAAAATCGAGTCATTGCACCTAATGTTGGTTTTGTACATTTTCACACCTGTATGTTTTTGAAAAACTTCAGTGCCATTTTAAGAATGAATGATTCATGTGGTATTACCATTAAGTGAGAAGCAATAAGATTGTTTTCTTGAATACATGTGTACATACTGTACACATCTAATTTTGTGACGTAACTTCTCCGAGATTTGGTTTGGAGATCCAAACGCAGCTTTTTTGAGGGTAATCCATAATCATAATCCATATAACAGGCATAGGGTCAAAACCACTGGTCAATCCAGACCTGAACTACCCTTTCCTTGTTATGAAAATGTCGAATTATATGATAATTTAAGACTTATTGACCTTGACAAATAATGAATATTATTAATATTCAGCGTTACATAAATTAAAAAGATGTCAAGAAAATCTTGGCTGCTCTTTTCAATATAATGAAAGGAAATTGGGACTGGGACTTTCAAGCTCCAAAATACAATGTATACGCTATATTCCAAGTCTTCTGATCACTTTGAGAAACATACTGAACATTTCTGCTGTAAACTGAATCATTGAGTCAGTGAGTTGAACTCAAGAACTGTATCTGATCTGTAAACAAATTCAGATCTCAGTCTGAACTGGATCAATGGAAATGATTCGACACAAAGCCTCTAACGAGACCTGATATAGACGTCAAGATTTTGTGAATTATGACTTAAATTTGAGCCCATTTCTCACACAAAGCTATCGTTTGCACTTCAAATACAGTGCATGAATCATATGGACAAATTTGATGATACTTTTATTGTGCTTATTTGTCATTTTGGATCTTGACAGCTTCTTTTCACTTTCATTACTTTTGTGATCCACAGATGAAAGGAAGTCATATGGGTTTGGAAAGCCACAAGGGTGAATGAATATTTTTTGGGTGAACTGTCCCTGTTATAAACAAAGGTCGGTTTATTTCACAAATAATTTTAAGGATTAGATATCTGCGCTCTCTTCAGATGATTTCTGCAGTGCATTGTCCTGTAGTCTCACTCTTAAGAGACATTAAAGCGCTTCCATATAGCTCATGGTTATAAACTTGCATAATAAATAATAATCTCTGCAGGCAAAGATGATTAAAAAAAGATTTTTGAGAGTCTGGTAGGGTGTTATCCGCATCCCTCAGGGAATCATTATGCACCATATCTTTTTTTATAACCTTTTCTTCTTGAGTTGTGGGAAATGAATTAGAAAATGTATTGGTATCGACACTGATTAGTTAGATGCACTAATTCTCCATGCAGAATAAAGTCATCAAGCCATTAATGAAGGGAAAATTAAAAGCTTTTCTTGGCCACTTGTTTTCCATTCCCCATTGCTCTGGGCAAAATGGTTCCTATGGAGTGCTTTAGTGAGGAGCCTGTAAGCAGGATCATGATGGCAATGCCAGCGGAGAACAGATGGAAGGAGGGCTCCTAAAGAGAAATCCCCCTAAAGCATCTGTTAGCCGCCTTTGATCAGTCATACATTTTTTAATGGCTAAGGGGAAATATCTCCTTTTGATGGATCGATTGCTCAATTGTTTCTAATCAATGGTCAGGGGGTGGTTTTTGTGAGACTTGTATAACCTTGGTAATGTTAGCTATTATGTAAAAGGGTCAATAACTTTTAAGTACTAGTTTAGTGACTCATTATATTGAATCGGAATCATTCTTTTTTTTTTTTTTTTTTTTGAGAAATGACAGAATCGTACAGACTCGTACAGAAATGAGTCGTTGGTTTGATTTTTTTTTTTTTTTGAAAAACTTGAATACCATTGCAACAATTGTTTTAAATGAACGATTCATGTGGTGTAACCATCAAGTGAAAAGCAATAACATAATATTCTTACATCTTGAATACAACATAATTTTCAAAACTGTTTTAAATATATGGACCATCCATCCATCCATCCATCCATCCATCCATCCATCCATCCATCCATCCATCCATCCATCCATCCATCCATCCATCCATCCATCCATCCATCCATCCATCCATCCATCCATCCATCCATCCATCCATCCATCCATCCATCCATCCATCCATCCATCCATCCATCCATCCATCCATCCATCCATCCATCCATCCATCCATCCATCCATCCATCCATCCATCCATCCATCCAGCATGAATTTAATTTTTAATGTATTCTTTATAAATTATTACCTTCGAGGGGAAACATTTTGTCACAGCATTGACCAAAAAACTTCTGGAGGTTCAGCCACAGTATAACCGGTTTAGGCATTTCCGTAACATCCCAAAAGCTGTGAAATCGTCTTTGGAATGTATGCGTTCCTGTGTTCAGGAGGTACGTGTCATCGGATTTGCATGCTAACTGCTACAGGACTGTTTTGTTACGCCAGATCTGCCGCTATAATTCCATAGACCTTTTGGAAGGCGAAGGTTTTTACACCGAGTAAAAGTTTTCTTTTTTTGTGAGCTTTTTACCAGTTGGTTTATGCAAGACATCATGATCAATATTTTTCTTATGATAGGTGGAGACCTCAATGCTCGTTTACGCTTAAGAAGCTGAGAGCACTGTCGAAAACAGATTTATTTGAATATATTGGCCAGAATGTCCAATACAGCCAGTGTATTAGCTACATTGCATCACCTTCATGCTGAATATAAGCTCATAGACAGCAGGCACACTGTACCTGCATCACCAGGAAGAATGAAATGTCAACCTCAATATTTATCAATCTAAAGCCAAGGCCTCCGTGGTAAATGAGAAGCAGTGCTTCAAACATTCATACAAGTACAAACAGTGTCGGATTCTTTGAGAAACTTATTTTTAATCTGTTCCCAATGGAGTTGGATAGGCAGATATCGGTTTCTCACTGCAAAACAACTTACAACTCCTGCATTTATTCATAAATCTCAGGTTGGTCAGAGCTGATAATACCTGCGGGAATAAGGAAAGGAATATTTTGTTTTAATTGTTATTATTTTACCGTGTGCCAAATAAGCACATTTTATAAAGCATGTTCCATTATGCAAACTATGTGAGACTTTCACTGGAAATAACTTGTCAGACCTCAGAGTTAACCCTCTGGGGTCCAAGGTGTTTTTGGGGTCCTTGAGATGTTTTGACATACTCTGACATTTGTGCTTTTTTCAGTTGCTTATAAACATATTACTGGCAAAGGTGTAATTACACTCTATTTAGCACACACAGGGCTACCATAATGTGTTATCAACATGTATGTACATTTTTGTATTTTTGAGAGAATATTGTTTATGCGTGGTTATTGAAAAAACTAAAACTTAAAGTTTCTGAAATAAGGCCACAAAACACATACTAAATATCTGTCCACAAGACTTTTGACTAATGGATGTTGTCGCCTAGAGTTTTTTCTTCAAAATGATCTGAAAATCATCCTGCCTTATCATTCACATAAAACAATAGATTGGTTTAAATTTAAAAATGACACTTTTTGTTTGGAAAGGCAATATGCGCAGGGGTGTGACCTGCTGTGATTCACACCTGAGAAGACAATGGGCCCGCATAATGAGCGCATAATGGGGCTGCATACTAATGACCCTTTCATTCAGGTGTGTCACTGAGCCACAAGAATGCAATGACAATATATATATATATATATATATATATATATATATATATATATATATATATGCCTATATAATACAAAATTGGTTCACAGTTCCAATTATTTATTTATTTTTCAAATTGTGCTTGCAAATTGTATAATATCAAATGTAAAAATTTCTAGTAATTGTGCAGTTAATTATCATACTGTTTTTACAGAAAGTTTGGGAATGTATCCCAAATGTGTCACTAATAAAACACAATACAAATAATTTAAAGAGGAGGCTTATATTGAGCTTTTAAGATTTACCTAAGATTTATTTATATGTAGCCTACATATATTTTTGCTATTTTAATAAAAAGGTTACAATTACAACAACAATTAAAATTTTAACTATATTTCAAATGTAATCTTTCTTTGTATTATATACTAAAGTATACATTTTATCATACATATTTCACAGTTGCGGATTAATTAGTTTGAATATAGCTTACAATCGAACAAACACTATAATAACATCTTAGCAAACAAGCTTATTTGATGTGGCAGTATTTTACAGTAAAAACGACATCTTGTCTTTCATATGTAACATATCGTTTTTATGATTAGGACATATAAATGTTAATTTGCAGTTTAATAAGTTGCTTATACAAAAATATTTTATTTCAACATATTTCAGTCGATTTTTACTCATCTCAGTATTGGAATATAGTTAGGTAAAAGCTGTTCATTCATTCACACACAAAAACGCGATTCAAACAGTCTTTTTGTTTACAGACACTATTCCATATCCGATTAGAACAAAGCACTTGAAAATAAAGAATGTACCTATTTCCTCGGCTGGATCCGTTGCTCCTCCAAATGAAACTACCTGTAGCCTACTTCTGAGGTAATTTTTTCCAGGATTATTATTAAGATAGTACTATTATTCCTCACAGCGTCGTAAATCTGAGTCTCTTTCGGTGGGTTATCCAGCTGATGTGGGCGTGGATCGCCTCAGAGCATTTGTGTTTGAATAGAGCGCGCGCTCTGTGGGCGTGGTCAAATTAACTTTAATGAGCTGAGACGAGAACGACTATCATCTCTCTCTTTTCGTACAGATTACATAAAATGAGAATTTTTTTTTAATATAAATTACTTCATTTAAAAGAAGATAATTCAGGCTTCATGCCTGTGTGCCTGTATAGGCCTACCTGTTTGACTGAGTATTTGCAGAGTTACAGATGATTTTTCGGACGCGTTTCAGAATGGACTTAACTGACAGAGAGAACGCAGAACGCGCATCATGTTTATTTTTCTTTATTAGGCGAAAAGCACAACACTTTGTTTTTATTATGAGGTTCCACAAAAAAATACAAACTTAACAGGATCGAATGATGTACAACACTTATATGTAAGATCACAATTAACAGAGTAATTTGAGTCTCTTTTGCACTGATACGGAAAAAAGTGAGCTGGTATCGCTGGCGAGACCGCCGACCCCAGAGAGTTAAATTTCAGAGAGACTGTACAGTACCGTTTAAAAGTATGAGGGCAGTGAAAAAGAAAAAGAAGAAACAACTTTTATTCAGCCAGGATGCAATAAACTGATCAAAAGTGACAGTAAATACATTTATAATGTTTCAACAAAAATGACTGTAATAAATGCTGTTCTTTTGAATTTTCCATTTCTCAAATAAAAAAAATGTATCACGGCTTCCACAAAAATGGCAGCACAATTGTTCTCAACATTGATAATAATAAATGTTTCTTGAGCAGCAAATTCGCATTTTAGAATGATTTCTGAAAGATCATGTGAGAGAGAGAGAGAGAGAGAGAGAGAGAGAGAGAGAGAGAGAGAGAGAGAGAGAGAGAGAGACTATTTTAAAAATACAAACAAAACAAACAAAACAAAACAAATACGGAATTCCAAAACACAGAGGTGTACCACGTAACAGCTAAGCAAATAGCAAAGACAATACAAGACAATGGACTGAAACAAGTAAATGAGGAACCAAACAAGACCCAGGTCAACATGATCAAATAATCTATGAGTAATTATAGTAACAAAGCACATAATCAGAAAGCAATCAAACAGGAAATAAACACAGGAAGGAAACACAGAAACCAAAGAAAACATAACAGTGAGAGTCCAAAAACAGAGCATATCTGTTACAGTGTGAGGCTAAAACACTAAATATGCCCTATAGACATCAACCTGATATTAAAACTTTGGTTTTCAACTGTGGGGTCGCAACCCAAAAATCAACGTCCCATAAAAACCTATCCATATCTTTTGTTGTTGATCTCAAATAATTGCCATTGTTGCCGTCCGATCAAACTCTAATATGACTAATATAATATAATATTTATCTGAGTGTTTTCTGTCACTGTCTCTGTCCTAACAAGTCTGTGGCTTGGTTTCTATTTCAGCAGCTTTACGGGCTGAACACTGAAATATCACTGGACTGAAAGTACCTCATGTACACTCACCTAAAGGATTATTAGGAACACCTGTTCAATTTCTCATTAATGCATCTAATCAACCAATCACATGGCAGTTGCTTCAATGCATTTAGGGGTGTGGTCCTGGTCAAGACAATCTTCTGAACTCCAAACTGAATGTCAGAATGGGAAAGAAAGGTGATTTAAGCAATTTTGAGCGTGGCATGGTTGTTGGTGCCAGACGGGCCGGTCTGAGTATTTCTCTATCTGCTCAGTTACTGGGATTTACACGCACAACCATTTCTAGGGTTTACAAAGAATTGTGTGAAAAGGGAAAAACATCCAGTATGAGGCAGTCCTGTGGGCGAAAATGCCTTGTTGATGCCAGAGGTCAGAGGAGAATGGGCCGACTGATTCAAGCTGATAGAAGAGCAACTTTGACTGAAATAACCACTCGTTACAACCGAGGTATGCAGTAAAGCATTTGTGAAGCCACAACATGCACAACCTTGAGGCGGATGGGCTACAACAGCAGAAGACCCCACCGGGTACCACTCATCTCCACTACAAATAGGAAAAAGAGGCTACAATTTGCAAGAGCTCACCAAAATTGGACAGTTGAAGACTGGAAAAATGTTGCCTGGTCTGATGAGTCTCGATTTCTGTTGAGACATTCAGATGGTAGAGTCAGAATTTGGCGTAAACAGAATGAGAACATGGATCCATCATGCCTTGTTACCACTGTGCAGGCTGGTGCTGGTGGTGGTATAATGGTGTGGGGGGTGTTTTCTTGGCACACTTTAGGCCCCTTAGTGCCAATTGGGCATCGTTTAAATGCCACGGCCTACCTGAGCATTGTTTCTGACCATGTCCATCCCTTTATGGCCACCATGTACCCATCCTCTGATGGCTACTTCCAGCAGGATAATGCACCATGTCACAAAGCTCGAATCATTTCAAATTGGTTGCTTGAACATGACAATGAGTTCACTGTCCTAAAAAAGCCCCCACAGTCACCAGATCTCAACCCAATAGAGCATCTTTGGGATGTGGTGGAACGGGAGCTTCGTGCCCTGGATGTGCATCCCACAAATCTCCCGTCAACTGCAAGATGCTATCCTATCATTATGGGCCAACATTTCTAAAGAATGCTTTCAGCACCTTGTTGAATCAATGCCACGTAGAATTAAGGTAGTTCTGAAGGCGAAAGGGGGTCAAACACAGTATTAGTATGGTGTTCCTAATAATCCTTTAGGTGAGTGTATATTAAAGTCACCATGAAATCTTTTTGCCGTGAGGGCGGGGCAACCTGTCACTCACACGATATCAACCAATAGCAAACAATCAATTCTCCAAGGACAAAGTAATTGTTTTGTTGTTTGAGAAATAGGGAAGAAAAGACTATTGCAACTTCTGTTTTATGCCAACTTTAAACATCAAACATGGGCGAGGAGACACTGGCTAAAGACAACAGACTAAACACAGACTAGACATCAGAAAACTAAGAATAAACAAACTTCACATAAAAGGACTAAATACAGACAAAGTTAACATACAGTGATATCCTAGATATACAACGACCACAGTCCCCACCTTTATTTGCCCAAGCACCTGATGGCCACTTCCCAGTTCGGTGGCTGTAATTCCGTCTGTTAATTCTCTCATGAAGGTCTTCAGATTCACAGCATGTTACGGGCTCCAACTTTCCCTGCCAACTCTGCCTTAATCTCCAGTCTGGCCATGGCTCTTGGGGTTTGTCTTTCATGACTTGAATTTATTTTTTTCCCATAAATAATTCAGTGTTTTGCATCGACTAAGTGCCATATGCTTAATACGCAGGACCTAAGACAACGGTGTTTCCTGCATGTTAATACTGGATCGACTTTCTCTTGTTAGGGGTCCTCTTAAACGGACAGCCCTGGAAATTCAGTTTTTACAATGCATCTACTATCTTCTCTGTGTTCAGCTCACTGATAAAATGGCCAGAAGTCTGATATCAAATTGTAAAAATGAAATATCTATAATACTGTGACTTTCACATGCTCAATATTCTGATCTATTTCATGCCAGCGGTCATTTATTGACCAGGCAATAAAGCAAGGCAGTATTACCAGCACATGCCTGAGGCCCCAGACTTCTACCCAGTGTTAACCTCATCATCAAAATTACTGACGAAAATGGTCATTAGCAAAGGTTTTTTTTTGTCTCAGTAACGAAGATAAAAAAAAATGCACATCATGATAATAATTGCATAGTTTTAATTAAAACTATTGTACCGTTAACAAAAATATAACAAGAAAAAAACAATGCATTATCAACGATAATGATAATGATGATAATAATAATAATAAATGTTAATAGTAATCTAATGATATCATATCATTGATTGACCTGTGTGAGTTGAAGCTAAACAGTGAATGATTACTGGTAAACTGAAGTGCTTTGCTAGTGAGTTAATATTTTTCATATTACATAAATGCATGATGTGTAATAATATGTACAGATTTATATACAACAAAAGTTTTATCTTACCACTTACATCTGCTCAAAAGACAAATTCACAAGGGAACATGAATAAAGTTACATGCTAGGCAGAAGTAATACATTGTGAATGCGCCTTTTTCAGTGACAAACATTGTTTCTGCCCAGATCCGGGCCACATCTGGTACATGTGGATTCAACGCGTACCAGATGTGGGCCGGATCTGGGCTGACACTATGTTGCTGTCTGGGAATGCACTAACACATGGACAATGAATATCTACAACATAAAGAAAACATCATATTATTTTACAATAGTGTAGCCTAATCATCGTAATATTCTTTCAGGAGCTCATGGTTTCACAACTAGAGTTTGCACTGGTTGTTTTTGGTGAATGTTCATTTAAATTAACATGTTTGAATATTTTGTTTAATTTTGCTTTTGTTCTTGTGAACTAACATGCAAAATTTAATCACAAAAATCAGATGCAATTAAATGACTAAAATAGATAAATATAGCAAAACAAAATACTGAATAGATTTGAAAATTAAAAATGAAATCAACGATTCTCCCAATTGCCTGAAACAGTGAATCCCCCAACCCATCTCGTTAGAAAATTTTACTATTTTCCGAGGTTTACGATTTTTTTTTTATTTTTTTATTTTTTTTTTATACTTGTACGAGTGTATGAAGTTCTAAAATGTACGAGTTTTAGAAAGAAGGTCTACCTCTAACCCCACCCCCTAAACTCTCACTGGGCCAAAAACAGGTCGTACAAAAACGTATGAATGATATCATACGATTTCGCCACAAATTCACCAAAAATGTAAAATAGTTAAAAATTGCCATGTCTGTGTGTTTCGCAGCACTCCACACACTATAGAAACATAACTGGGCTTAACACAATTAAAATATTTACTGGCCCACACTCAAATATTTTTGAAATCTTATCAGATTTTTAAAAATGTGATAGATCAAAAACATGACGATAAAAAACGTCATGTTTGTGATCTATCACATTTTAAAAATCTGATAAGATTTCAAAAATATTTGAGTGTGGGCCAGCCTTAATTGTGTAATGTACTAGTCATTTTTCCTGCATTACTTCCTGCATAGTTACCTATTAATGACGGACCATTATTAAGTGTTACCAGTTATTCATTTTAAAGTTTAAGCTAGTGATAAAGGCGAAGTAACAGACTGTTTGAATCTCTGCCCTGAAAACAAGCTTTCTGTGTTCACACCTGTTTCCTGCTCTTCATCCCTTTTAACATACAACTTTGTCCCTCCGGTCCCCGCGGTCTTGGCCGTATGAACACGTTAGCGATGGCAGCTTGTTGGACAGCGCTGGAAAGAGCTTCCAGGCTCCCGGCAGGAGGCTCCTTCACTGTCAGCTTTCTGTGGTGAGCAGCGTTGTGGCTTGTCACGTCTCCTGCGTAGGGCTGATCCTCCAGCCATCTGTCCTCAGTCGTCTCCTGCAAGGCTCCGTCCCCTTCCCTCTGTGACACACGCAGTAATTACAAACACCAGGCCGACAGAGGCCAGCGTGGGCCGCGGCATGGAGGCCATCTCGGTTACAGTGTCATTCAGGTTACCCACCAAGATTTAGTTGCATGCATGGAGGCAATTTTGTGATGAATACGACCCCCAAAGCTCGAGAAACCGAGGATGATGGCCTTATGTTGGAAGTTATGTCCTAATAAACAGAGCGTTTGGCCTTGTTCACACTGCACACAAATCTGATTTGTTTGTCAAATCCCATCTGTAGAAGTGATAGTTTTTAGTTTTTACTGTCAATTTCCTAATCTGTTTGTTTAATGAGTATATATATATATATATATATACATATACACACACACACACACACACACACACACACATATATATATATATATATATATATATATATATTTATTTTTTTCTTTTTCTTTTTCTTCATTTTTCTTTTACAGTAAAAAAATCTTACTTCAAATCTTCTTTAAAATTCAAAATAAATAAAATAAAAAAATGAATAAGATAATAATATAACAGATATAACATTTATGTGTTTTGGATTTTTTGGTTACAATTTTTTTTTGTAAAAATCATTTTATTATTTTTTTGTTCAAACAATTAAACAGATAAAAAAAATAAAAAAAACTGAAATCTGAACAAAGCCTTTAATCAGTGAACCTAGGTTATATTACATGTATTATTTATTATTATTGATTTATTATATAAACCATGCCAATTTATCATTATCAAACATTTACTTACCATGAAATATTAATATAACAAATGCCGAAAAGCAAAATTTATTTTTTTTGGTTTCTAAATGTCTTAAATTTCAAAGATTTCATTCAGCAATCAATCATTCACAGAACAAACCTAAATATTTATACTGCTTCAAATTTACCCATATTAAATGTAGTTGTAGTTGTATTTTCTCTAACTTGGGTAGTTTTGCTCATGGTGTTTAAAGGGATGAGGGCATGTCACACAACCTGTCCATGTTGGCATTTGTCTACTTTGGCAAGCTTTTAGCAGGTGATGGATGAATTTGTGCCAAAGTACCACAGAGTTTGATTGGACTGGCAAAGACTTTGCACCAACAACAGAAGATTTAGGACTCATTTTTGATATGTATTATGCTATCCAAAACTATGCATGATTAAGTGATTTGTTATCTTTATTGAACATTGAGATTGCATTTTATTCTTTGCATTAAGCATTGTTTTTCTTTCTGTTGTGGCCTCCAGAACAGTTCTGTGACTCACCAGTTGAGAACCTGATATAGAGAATGTCTTCGGTGCATTTAAAGTGTGGGGGCTGGTTACGTGTTTTTCATCTCCTGGAGATCTCAGACACTTGGTTGCAGTCCAGTATTCTTTCTCATGGTCCAGGTGATGTATTCTATGTGAAAGAGAAGTGAGAAATAAACTGAACTTTCATGGTGTTACAGCATGTTAACTGCTGTAGCAGGATGTCTCAAGAGTTTCACCCACCACTGTGTAGTCTGAATCTAAAGTCTTGCTCTAACCTGGCGTTTTGGCTTAACTCAGATACATCAAAGATGAACACTTGGCTAGTTCTGTCACTTAGCCTAGGGCGAATTACTGCAGAAAGTGACACAAACATCAGTAGTCAAATAAGTTAATCACCCACATATGTTCTATATTTCTATCTGTATACACAATATGCCTAATATGCCTATGGGTGACTTACAGCTATACTGATATATGAATTAGGTTTACTTGTTCAGTGAACAAATTGGCTACGTAAATGACTATGAAAGAAACAATGAGTGTCAGGTAAAACATGCCATAGCCGCCCCGCTACATAATGTTAGAAAATATAACATTAGAACTAGCAAAGATTTAGTTTCTTACAAGTTATCTGAGTAACAAGGATGTGGCATGATTGTGAGATATTGCTTTTAGACAGCAGTTTAATAAACAAAATGTTATTGAGTAACTTGCGTTTTAGATGCAATACTTCTGGTTATTTTGGTCTGTTTTTTCTCCGCCAGCGATAATAATTCCTAATGAAGAACAGCAGAATCGCAGCACTGAACAACACAGTAGTTTTGTTACTGAATGAATCTGTATTTTCAGTAAATGATTCAATCACTCAATCATAAAATTAGTCACTTGTTTAATTTCTGACTGAATCAGCGTTTTACAATTCGGTTCAGTGAATTTCTCATTTGGACAGTTTTCACCTACTGTTATGAATAGCCAACCCGATTTCACGGCAATTCGTACGAATTTTACGAGGTGGCTAATTTGTACGAATTAATACGACCTTTTTGCTAAATCATACATACTTTACAAGTTACCCAATTCGTATGAATTCGTACGAATGACCTACACCTGACCCCGCCCCTAAACCTACCCATCACGTGGGTTTAGACAAATCGTACGAGCGAATTCATACGAATTTGCCACCTTTTACTCACTCGTACGAATTCGTACTTTAGCTCTATCACAGCGTTTATTTGATAAATAATTTCTGCGGAACTGCAAGTATTTTTTGTAATTGCAGTATACTTGTAATTATTTAGTGGAGCTGCTTGTTAATACACATTGTTATTAGTTTTACTATAATCAATATATAATGTCAATATCAACATATAATGTGTTTAACAGACACAGAAAAATAAAGGGCCCTATCACACACCCGGTGCAATGCGGCGCCAGGCGCGACGCAAGTGTTTTTTGCTAGTTTCAGCCTGACGCAGTTATCATTTTCATGTCCTGTGCCACGTTGTTTAAATAGCAAATGCATTTGCACCCATTTGTGCGCCCATGGGCGTGGTGTGTTCAGGCGCATTGTTGGCGCGTTGCTATTTTGAGGCAACTGAAATAGACACGCCATTGACCAACTGAAACCTGGTCTAAAGTCAATGGCACAAGTTTTTCATTAGTAATGTGCGCCCATAGGCGGGTCCACAATGCGCGTACACTCTGCTTATTACACACACAGGGACGCGGAGCAGCACACAAACATGCCAAATATTACAAATAAAATGTTACAAAATAAAGATTACAATGTAAAAGATTAATAATACGTACATAAAGATATTGTGGAATCCGGCTTGTCCCGTAGATGGTCTGCTTGCGCACTTTAACCACATGCACAAGCAGATCCGTTTCCGTTCTGGAGAAGCGTTCAGTCTTTCCGCTTGCAAATTGCAAAAATGTACATTGCAATCCGCTATGGCGCGAGCGCAACTGGCTTTTAAAGGGAATGGGAAATGAGACTCTGATTGCACGTTACGCCCAAAACACACCCATTACTCATTAAGAGAATAAAGTGTGCCATGCGCTTTAGACCATTAGCTTAGATCGTTAAAATAGGGCCCAAAGTGTCTCCGTCTCTCTCTTTCTCATTCAGATCACCTCACTCTCAGCTTAACACTAGAACTAACACTTCCACATCCCACTAAGCTAATTCATCCCACCTGCAGTTCTTCAACAAAGCTCAGGGATTCTTTTAAGCCACATTAATCAGATCTGTGCAGTTTAAGGTGGAAGTTGACGAAGTGTTTTTCCTCTTTATCCCATCTTTGTATTCATAGCCCACAGATGACACGGACACGTGTGAGCGGACACTGCAAAAGTTCACCCACACAAAACCTTTCAAATGAGCACTTGCGAAAGCCTGTTAGCCATCACATCGAGGAGCTAAAACTCTCATTAACATATTAAATGAAGTGTGACATATTTGGTAGGGGATGACTTCCCATCGGTAATTAGGCCCCTGAGTCAGACACACAGCAGCAGAGGTGAGCCGCCCTTCAGCACTGACAAAACAGGAGGCCAGTCGGACTAATGAGAGAGAGCTTGTCTATGACTAAAACAGATGGACCGGTTATGTGCGAACACTAATAGTTACAGATAATTGCAGTCAAAGAAATAGGCTGAAAAGTAAAGGGCACAAGTATCGGGTACAAAACGGTTAAAAAGAAATCGGATGTCGACATGACAGTGCCGTAAATTTAAGGTAGGTGGGTTTAAAGGCTCATTAAAAATACTGTAATACAATTTTGTGGTGCGATGAGACAATAATGCAATTTGTGCGAATATGTTTTAAATGACAACTTTGAAAACCTTTGCTAGGTGAATCCACTTAAGGGAGAGTAAAGGTAAATAGCGGTTGAGAGCTCAGATAAATGAAAACTGCGATGCACAGGCTACTTGCCTTGTGAAAAGACACTTCGTTATTCTTTGCTATTCAGGTTTCATTAAATGAGCCCACAAATTGTATATCCTTGAAATAAGCTTTGTACGTTTAAATCCAATTAAAATAATTGTAAAGTATTAGCACCTTTTAGAAACTCTGAATTCGCAATTACATTTCAATGCAGTCATTGATCTATAGTTTCCAACAATTGTGTTATAGATAACGTACCTAAAGAATGAGGATTCTGCACTAGTCTAATATAATATGACTCATATTGTAAAATGAGTTCAGAATGACTTTTTCCAAAGGCAGTTTGCAGATCGGACCAATGTTCAGCTGGTTATGACCCTCGTCTGGTTTTGGTAGATGCCACAACCACACCATCTGACAGCAAAAAGCATTTTTTTTTCCATCATTCCATCATCATCTTATTTGTGAAAAGGGTTGGAAGGGATCTTTAAATGTTCTGCTAAAATGTTTATTTTAAGCAAAATGTTATAATTTATGGTATTTATGTACAAAAAAAACATTGTGTATGTAAAAAGTGCTCTATGTAAAAAAAAATAGGTTTTGCTTGCATATACATATTTATTTGCATCAGAAAGTGTGTTTGCATTGCATTGCATAGAATTAAATGAAAAAATAAAATAACATAATAATTCATCAAATAAAATAATTCATCAAATAAATAAAAACCTTACAGTTTTTTACAGAATGCTGTCTATTAGGAGATTGTAATTAGATATTCAGTTGACTTACAAATATTGATTATTCAATCTGATAGTAGCCGTGTAGTTCACAAACATGCTGTCGTTCTCAGGTTCAAATGCTAATTGGGTTACATAGCAGGTTAATTGATTTATCATGCAGGGTCATTTCACTGAGAAAATAATAGGGGAGGATGGGGTAAGCTGTGCCATTTTTTAATTTTTTTTAAAATTTAACTTAACATCCTTTTGGCAAGAAGAAATAAGATAAAAGTAAATCTGTTATGCCTTACCATAACACATTGGTTTTAAAATGCCTTCTTTTTTATATTGTCAATAATATATTTTTAGGCCTGAATAAATTTGCTTTGTCAGAAATCAAATTTTACCTGCGTAGAAAATGTACTTTGACACAAGCATTTATTTGTACTAAAAACAAGTATGATTATCACATTTCTCATGCATCTCAAATCAAATACGACTGTACACGACAGACTCTTTCTAAATATATTGAAAGAGTCTTTTTTTTTTTTCAATAACTATGCAGATTTATGGAGTGACACATATCTTACCCCTCTGGCGCATCTTACCCCACTCTCCCAATACATTTTCATGAGATGGTTTATATGTGTACGGACAGGCTCCTTTGGGATGTTTGCACATCATCAGCACTCTTTTACATGCAATACAGCATTGCATTGATGAAAATGGAGGGTTTGTGCTGCGCTTTGATTAAACCTTCCCTATTTACCCCACTTTCAATTAGGAAGGCAGTCTGTGTTAGACGCTGTGCTTTGAAAGTCAAGAAAATCTAGATTATAATATCTCTCTGCTATCATATTGTCTATTCAACGGCAAGCAGAACAATACCACATGCGTGTTTGCATTAATGATGCACATTTGCTTTCCAGAGGCTCCCCACCAAACATATTTCACACTTTTTGTGGTTCTAATAAGCACTAGGGATGTAATTCAGCTCCTAGGTGTTTTACTTTTTTTCTCTTAGTAGATTTACTTAGGAAAAAAAATCAATTTGGTCTTTACAGTAGTTGTGCACATTGGGAATTTTATCCTGTGACCTTGCTGCAGGAGAGCTGATTTACTTGGCATCGATCTGCACTTTTTACCCTGCATGCTTTGTTGAGCTCATCTCATACAGGTAATAGGCTATTCTTAACAATATAATATTCAGCACATGTATATAGATATTACACAGAGTGACTTTACAATACGGACAGGTGCTTTCATAATTAATGCATTATACACTCCTGCACATAATGGACTCTTAATAGTGGCACTTCATTGAAGCATTTCCTACATGACGTCCCTGTGCTCAGCTGGAAATGAGTTTGCACAGATGTCTGTTTTTATGCCCTGTTTGACCTCAGCAGTCCCATCGGGGTTCATCATAACCTTGTCAGTTTGACTGTCGAGAGACAAGCGTTCGTAAAAAAAAAAAAAGCATATAAAACTACAGGAAGGTCAAAAATGCAGTCAAAGCAGCCCAGTCCATCTAACAGGCCCATGTGAGAGCAAGAAATGTACTAGGGCTTTATATGTTTAATCTAAATGTACAAGTGCTAAAAGTCAACATGAATGGCTGTAAAAAGTGGGTGTTATAATGGAGCCACATGGTTAGATGGGTTCAAATGTGAGAACTTGGTGACACCATCTAGAAAGGAAAGGCGTTTAGTGGCGAGCAATACATTTTGTTGATTATGAAAACAAACTTTTTTATGTACACTGATTTCAATGTATTCACAGACTTAGTAGGGTATTGTTTTATTTTAGATTTTATTTTATTGAAGGATGAGTGAGTATTTGAGTTTGAAAACTAGAAACATTTCTGTTTAAAGCTGCAGTCCGTAACTATTTTGGGTTAAATAGTTGCCTTAGGCAAGGCAAGGCAAGGCAAGGCAAGGCAAGTTTATTAATATAGCACATTTAATACACAATAGTAAGTGATTTACACAGAAGAAATTAAAATAATCAAAAGAAATTAGAATAATTAAAACAGTTTAGAATATAAAATAAAAATATAGTCGGACGAACAGTGGCACAGTGCTCATTCAGTAAATGCACAGCTAAACAGATGTGTTTTGAGTCTTGATTTGAAAGTAACAACTGTAGGAGCACATCTGATCTCCTCTGGAAGCTGGTTCCAGCTGCGGCTGGCATAATAGCTAAAAGCAGACTCTCCATGTTTAGAGTGAACCCTTGGTATTTCTAGCTGATGTGATCCTAATGATCTGATCTTTATATTCAGTAAGCATATATTCAATATATTGAGGTCCTAACCCATTGAATGATTTATATACCAGTAATAATACTTTAAAATTAGGGATGCACCGATCCACATTTTTTCACTTCCGATCCGATCCCGATACCTGAATTTGGATATCGGCCGATACCGATACTTTTCCGATACCAGAGCTGTGTTTGCTTTAATATTATTATTATCATTATTGTTGATTTTATATGATGCTGAAATAAACTCCTCTCTACAGGCAAGTATGATATGTACGTATGTATGCATGTATGTCAATATATATATATATATATATATATATATATATATTAAACAATAGATAAACAAAAGATAGACAATTAAACAAAGATACACATTATACAGGCCTACACAGTGCTTTAATTTCAGGAAGGTCTACTAACATTATTCAGGTATGGTCTAAAAATAATCATAATAAAGTAATCAAAAGTAAAATAGCACTGCAAAGTTTATAATAGATAGATTTATGCTTATTAAAGCTAAAGTTATTCATTCAAGAGCTGTGAGTGATTTTCTCTTTGCCTTTTGTTGTTTAATTCTCAGTAATGGAGCAATCGTCAGCATGTTTATTAGACTGCTTCCCCTTTAAGAACGAGTGCACCATATTTTCTCCCAACTATTTCCATAACTACGTCCATTTTAGACAAACTGTTTAAGTGAATCTCCAAGCCGGTCATTTTGACATTTTTGTGTAGGCTACATTTGATCGTTTAGACGTGCATATGAAGCCCAAAGTATAATGTGCTTGTCTCGTTGCGGTCTGTTTCGGAGCGCGCGACGCGGGAACAGCTTCTCTTGCGCAGATTTTTGTGCTTTTAATAGCTTTTTTTATTATTAAAAGCGTCCCGCAATTTAGCAACAGTAGAGACTGCATTTTACAACAATCACCGATCATGCTGATGGGCTGTCGTGTTGTGCGCGCTGTGGCACCGCGTGAGAGATCTCTCTTTCTCTTATGGACTGCGAATAGCAAACATGCATCACAGACAAATGGTTTAATTAATACGTCTTTGCAAACATTGCATTTTGCTGTCTTGCTCTGCTGTGGTGTTTCCAGTGTGAAGTATTTCCACCATAGGATTTCCACACAGCGAACATGTTGGCAGCTCAATGCTATCCTGCTAGCTGGCTGCAAACTGCGGAATGGATTTCCTGAGGGGGGGGGGTCTCTGTGTCTCATTGAGCCGCACCTCCGTTCAGGATATCCATTCCACAGTTTGCAGCCAGCTAGCAGACTAGCCGGCGGGCCGCGGGAATCACTTTTGGAGTCGTTTCAGCAGACTACGTTAAAGCGCAGACATGGCTCATGGATATCGGATATCTCCGCAGGTTGGATCGGGAAAATCCGATACGTGAATTACGCTGGTATCGGTCCCGATACCGATACTGGATCGGATCGGCCCCATCCCTATTTAAAATCAATCCTAAATGTAACTGGGAGCCAGTGTAAAGACCTGAGGACTGGTGTGATATGTTCATATTTTCTGGTTCTGCTCAGAATCCTGGCAGCTGCGTTCTGTATGAGCTGCAACTGTCTCATGGTATTTTTAGGAAGGCCAGTGAGGAGTCCATTACAATAATCCACCCTGCTGGTGATGAAAGCATGCACAAGTTTCTCTAAGTCTTGACTGGAAGCATCTAATTCTTGTAATATTTTTCAGATGATAGTATGCTGATTTAGTTATTGCTTTGCAGGGGCGCAACTACCCAGTGTCAGAGGTATGCAGCAACAATTTTTGCGATTAAATAAGTGTGCCATGTAATACATGAGTAGGAACGAGTGAGAGCTAACAGATAAAATAAGTGCAAAATTGTCATTTATTAATACAATTAAACTCCAGCTACTCCAGCGTGATGAACCCCCCTAAAGAAACTATAAGCTCCATTGGAACAGTAATACCAGTGTTTCTCACAGGATTTTAGGTAAAACTGTTGTAGGTGGACCTCTGTTTCTGTAGGGGGGTTCGGGGGCATGCCCCCCCGTAAGAAAATTTTGTGTTCTTTAATGTTAAATTCAGCAGTCTGGTGCACTTTGAGAGTTCAAAATTAAAAGCTCCAACCCATATTCAGGGTGCAATTAAACAAAGAAAAATTCAAACCTCTTTTAGTTGGTGTCTGTCTACATTACACTACTACATAATAATAGTTATAATATTAATCCCATGATAGTAGCCATATATTGTAAAACAAATGCACTGAAAAATAAAGAAAACTTTTGTACTAATTTCTATATTGAAAGATATAAGCACATGATGACATGTTTCATGGGCCGGTGTGTCAGAAAAACACTAACGCTGACTTTTTTTGACCAATGCATTACACCGGCACTAACCCAGCGCAGCAAATTAAGCAAAAAAAACAACAACAAAAAACAAAACAAATGGGCCGCCGATGTACGAGTTTTATGGGCCGTTAAGACAAAAAAGAAAAGAAAAAAAGTATGAGATGTATCGGCCGAAAAAGCACGTCGGCCCACCGGGAATCTCCCGGTAGTCCCGATGGCCACAGAGATATATATATAGCCTACATGCCTGGATGTCACACTTTAAATCCTACCTGTTGGCTTTCAGCATGCACTTATTTAGCTGCTGTCGCATCAATTGACATGCCATCTCCTTTTCCCTCTTTATTTTTCTATTTTTAGCCCCCCAGCATTTTGTTTTATCCATCTTTTTCGACGACAACTCACTAGGCTACTCGTACCTGCTCGCTCAGCGCTCACGGCGCCCCCGCCCGCTCGCGATATTACCCCGCCCCCCTTCTCCATGAGGGCGCCTACTCTAGCCTGTTAGTCCTCTAAAATTTTATATAACATTGAAGAAATGCAGAAATGATTTAGAAACGCACACCAGCAGCTACATATAGAAAATACAATATATATATATCTTTTTAAAAATTAAATGTTAATAAAAAAAAAATTTTACCATCGCTTTGGCGCCCCCCATGGTGCTGCGCCCCTATGCGCCGCATATAGCGCATACCCACTTTTTGCGCCACTGCTGCTTTGACATGACTACTGAAACTTAGGTCTGACTCTAGAGACACATTAAGATTCCTGACTTGATTTTTAGTTGTTTGACCCCTAGAGTGAAGGTATACGTTCACCTTGAGAACTTCATCTTTGTTTCCAAACGCAATGACTTCAGTTTTGTCTTTGTTTAACTGAAGAAAGTTTTGGCACATCCAACTGTTTACTTCATCAATGCATTGGCCCAGGGAGGGCTGTAATCGTTAGGCGATAGGGCTAAGTAGATCTGTGTGTCTGGTTTTCAGCCCCACCCAGTTTTCCAGCCTGTCAAGAAGTATGTCGTGATCAACAGTGTCAAAAAAAATGTGAACAGGGCAGGCAGCCATATTTTACTCTAATGAATGCATCTCTGAGATGGGCATGTGGAATTAGAAATTTGCCGATTCTAAACGGTAAGCTTGTAATATTGTTTTTAATTCCAGTGGTACTGGTGGATTTATGCGAGAAATTCGAGCATGTCTTTGCGTCATTATGTCACATCTGTACACATAAAGGTGTCTCGGCTTGTAAGCTATACGGTGTGAGGATTTTGGAGGTGGATTTATAGCCTTTTCTCACAGCACTTGATATAATTAAACTTATCAACTTGATGGCGGATCCAGAAAAGTTCGAACGACAATCACCAGTGACAACTGGAGATTCACCCGATGTAAAATTCCAAAGACTTCGGAGTGGCTACAGACAAAAAGAGACTGCAACTGGACCCATGCGAAAACGAGGGTAAATATTGGAAGGCCATTAAATGTAGTCACGCAATGCTGATGTTGTTAACATTAACAATTTGAGAAGAAAGTATAATTTGCACGGTTTGACGTGATATGATAAGCAATCGTTGGATTTAATCATCGATTTACTGCAATGCTTTTTTTCCCCCTTAGTTGGTCAGAACAAACGTGGATGTTACTTACTTGTTCAGATGACATTTTCCAGTGAAAATTCTTATGTTGGTCATACTTCCAAAAAGAATAATCTGTGATTCTGAATGACAGTATCCACACCGGCGCGGTGACTGACAGCTGCACACTCTCCTCAAAACATTGGATTCATCCGCACTGTGTCGTGTCGAAGTACAACTCAAGTAAAGCTGATAATTACGCGAATAACTGCAATTGCAGATTTCGAACAGAGATGGCGACAAAGAGGAAAAACTACGGACTGCAGCTTTAAATTTGAGTTACTGCAGATGTGTAGTCAAATGAAACTCAAACAAAAACATGTTTTCAATCATTCTGACTTATTTTAAAAAGGCAATTTACAGGCATTGTGTGATATTTAACATTCATTTAAACCCCTTTGTCTTTGGTTTCAGGCCAGTGCATATGATATGTTTTTGTGGAATGAAATCGCCTTATTCTCCCTCATTTGCGAAAAATTAGTCTTATTGTCTCCTGAGAATTTTGTCAGTCTGGTTTTCAGGTGATCTCTCTCAGCGTAATTACATGAAAAATGCTTACACCTCAGCCTAGAGATGCAATTAGTGCCCATTTGCATTTTGATTTAATGCATCTAAATGGGGTTATTTACAGGAGTTTCCATGCTATACTGTTTTTAATATATCATGCAAATGAGCAACTCAAAAAGAAAAAGGCAAATTTCTAATTCTACATGCCCATCTCAGAGATGCATTCATTAGAGTAAAATATGGCTGCCTGTTCACATTTTGATTTGTGCGGATCCTGAGGCAACTAACTTAAATAAGCATCTCATTAAAAGTGCCCTCAAATGCTGTATCGTTGGTGGCAGAATTCCTAGACAATGATTGTGCCTATCGGTAAAAGTTTTGATTTAAGAGCTATAATTACCATTCAGTTCAGACAACCACGAGTTTCACTGGAATAAAGTCCCTGCGAGAAATCCAGTGCTTTACAAAGTGATAAAATCAATAGATCCGCAAGAGAGGTGGAAATCTTTCAGTGAGAGTCATGGGACATGTTTAAATTGTTTAACATGCCAAAAAAGAAAGAAAAATAAGAGTGGATGAAAAATTCAATGAAAAAAAAACAAACAAGTGTCCACAATAAAGTAAAGGAAACTTGTAGTGCATGAGTATGTTCTTAGAAATATATGATTTATATTTGTTGTTATCTATATTTTATATAATTTTATTTCCATGAAAACTTTTAATTTAATGACTCAAATTGCCCGTTTGATATACTTAAAATGAATTATTTCTCATGTTTAACCACTATCTACAGAGCCTACGGCAAATTCACGAAGTACTGGCCGAGATAAAGCTGTTCTCCGAAAACGTCTAAACAAATTTTCAAATATAGGCATGATGTATATATATAAATCGCATATTTGAGGTCTAAACATATATTCTCGCCTAAAAAAAATACATTCTGTGACACAATAACAGTATTTGCTATAATGGTTTTGCTCCTCCGCCATTGACACTTGCAGTATAGATCTGGCAGAAACTAGCGGAATGATACAAACTGTGAAACATTTTCCGTGTGAATTTAGAAGAATATCGTATGTCAAGGCTCTCAGCCAATCAGATCTGAGAACTAGAACTAACTGTTGTATATCATAAATTATTAATTATTAATTAATTAATAAATTGTTTTGGGGGTTGGACCACATACAATTTTAAAACCTGAACCTGTCATGTTATTTTAAAAAAAACCTGAATCATCTGAAAATCATATTCAATAAGCATTTAAGTAGTTTTGTTATATATATATATATATATATATACATTTATATATATTTATATACAGTATATATACACTCACCTAAAGGATTATTAGGAACACCATACTAATACTGTGTTTGACCCCCTTTCGCCTTCAGAACTGCCTTAATTCTACGTGGCATTGATTCAACAAGGTGCTGAAAGCATTCTTCAGAAATGTTGGCCCATATTGATAGGATAGCATCTTGCAGTTGATGGAGATTTGTGGGATGCACATCCAGGGCACGAAGCTCCCGTTCCACCACATCCCAAAGATGCTCTATTGGGTTGAGATCTGGTGACTGTGGGGGCCATTTTAGTACAGTGAACTCATTGTCATGTTCAAGAAACCAATTTGAAATGATTCTAGCTTTGTGACATGGTGCATTATCCTGCTGGAAGTAGCCATCAGAGGATGGGTACATGGTGGCCACAAAGGGATGGACATGGTCAGAAACAATGCTCAGGTAGGCCGTGGCATTTAAACGATGCCCAATTGGCACTAAGTGTGCCAAGAAAACATCCCCCACACCATTACACCACCACCACCAGCCTGCACAGTGGTAACAAGGCATGATGGATCCATGTTCTCATTCTGTTTACGCCAAATTCTGACTCTACCATCTGAATGTCTCAACAGAAATCGAGACTCATCAGACCAGGCAACATTTTTCCAGTCTTCAACTGTCCAATTTTGGTGAGCTCTTGCAAATTGTAGCCTCTTTTTCCTATTTGTAGTGGAGATGAGTGGTACCCGGTGGGGTCTTCTGCTGTTGTAGCCCATCCGCCTTCTATCAGCTTGAATCAGTCGGTCCATTCTCCTCTGACATCTAGCATCAACAAGGCATTTTCGCCCACAGGACTGCCTCATACTGGATGTTTTTCCCTTTTCACACCATTCTTTGTAAACCCTAGAAATGGTTGTGCGTGAAAATCCCAGTAACTGAGCAGATTGTGAAATACTCAGACCGGCCCGTCTGGCACCAACAACCATGCCACGCTCAAAATTGCTTAAATCACCTTTCTTTGCCATTCTGACATTGGCCCTGTCCCAAATGGCGCACTTCATGCGGACTTTCGGTCTCGTGGACTTAAATTGCGCGTGCTCGCCGAGTCTACGAGTCCGTAGGCCGCCCCATTTAGCATTTTAACGCTCTGAAGTGTGCTCAGCAGCGCCCCCTTTGTACCCTTGAATTGGTCTTCCGCGAATCCCGCATAGATGCAGGCTCCACGCACTTTAACTACCCAGGAATCCTTGCGAAAGGCCAATCAGAAGACGGATGGGAGGAGATTTCGCTCACGGACAATTGACCGTTCGCAAAAGCCACGCCCCCTAGTTATTGTTGCTACGCCCGTCAAACAAATGGTCAAACACGACCAGCGCCACAGATTGCCATGACGGGAAGAGGTGCGTCAGTGACCTTTTTTGGAGCAATACCTCCGCGATATCTTCCAGATCGAGGCAAAAGGGGTTACAGTATGCAGTGGAGGGATATATTCAAAATATAAAAATACGCAATGAAGGAGACACGACTACTATCGAGTCCAATAATGCTCTCAAGCTCTCAAACCGGTCTCAAGCGAAATCTGAGAAACCCCATGACCTGTAGCAGCTACCTCAAATGCAACCAGCACAGCCTTGCAGAAGATTTTGTAAGCTGTTTCAGTGGCTAATTGTTTGGAGTTAGAAATATATAACTCGCGCTGCATATTTAGTAATTTTGCCTCAGATACAGGATTATTCATTCGCTTTAACAAGCAGGTTGTTCATTACCACGGCAACCGCTTGCGTGTCATGCTGAATGCGATTTTCGTGTTTAAAAAGTAACTATACATAATAGACGGAAAGATGCAGATAACCAATCATTATTTCTATTCGTTACGATATTGATATGAACTGATGTTGTCAAGTAAGCTTCATGCGTTCCCCGTTGCGAACGTGCACTCCTCTAACGTTAGTCTAAACTGTAACTAGTCTACAGGTGCTGCCTGCACTGCTAGTGACTGCTGCTCATTTCCCCCCGAAAATATCATGTTAACAACAACACTTTAGAAAACGTACTTCCTTTGTGGATCCTCTTTATCTGCTTTCTCCATGTTTCTTTGACTAATCTCATTGTCTCAGTCTCACGCACGCTGCACGCGAGTTAACCATGTTCGACACATTTAATTGGGAGTGGGGCCGTCCACACTGTTTTAATCCATTGTAGGGACCGCGCACGTTGTGTTTTCGGCTTTTGAAACGGAAAGAACACAACTCCTCCAGACAATCTCTCGGGGTATCTAGTGTCCGATTTACAAACGCCGTGGGCGCACCGCTTCACCATCTTGCTTGGAGTCAATGTTTGACGGACCTACTCACATAGTAATGGTTGCTATGATGTGTGATTGGACAATAGCCGTTTTGGGGGAGGGGCCTGCGAACGGTCAATTGTTAACATGGCTGAGAAGAAAATATTTAAGTGTAATTATCATTACGGTTTTTATGACAAGTTTATACAAACATTATGATCATCGACCAGTGGTTGATGTCTCAAACAAAGGCTAATAATAGCGAGCTGAATAATACGATCGCATTATGATTCATTAAATAAATAGAACAGAATGTCAGGGCTTTACTGAGTCATATGTAAACACAACAACAATAGGCAGCATATTTCCCCCTGTAGCTCCTGTCCATAACAACAATCAGACCGTCTTCCTGTTTCCGGCGTGACGATCGAGTCTGTCCCAAAAATACCTCTCAATGCGCCCACTACATGACGTCACCGAAGTGTGGACTCTGAGCAAGTCCACAAGTCCGGAGTGTGCCATTTGGGACAGGGCCATTCAGTTTGGGGTTCAGGAGATTGTCTTGACCAGAACCTCACCCCTAAATGCATTGTAGCAACTGCCATGTGATTGGTTGATTAGATAATTGCATTAATGAGAAATTGAACAGGTGTTCCTAATAATCCTTTAGGTGAGTGTATATTAGTGTTGTCAAAAATATCGATATTTCGATAAATATCGATACTGAAATATCTGAACGGTACCAATACTAATTTCCCGAAGTATCGATACTAGCCGAGCAGTCACTTTCACTTCTCTCAAAAGGCGCGTTGACAAACACCACACGTAACGCACTCGTCTCATTCGCTCTGGTTAAATAGCAAAAGTGAAGTGAATGGAAAGATGGCGAGGGCGGCGCCCCCGCGACCGGCTTTGGTTCATTGATAAAGAACACCGCGAGCGGGCATGTCGGAGAATAGCGCGGACACGCGTAAAAAACACACCGCGGGCGGGCATGTCGGAGTCGGAGAATAGCGTGGACACGAGCTATACACCGCGAGCGGGCATGTCGGAGTCGGAGAATAGCGTGGACACGAGCTATACACCGCGAGCGGGCATGTCGGAGAATAGCGCGGACACGCGAGCGGGTTGCTGGCACCCAACAGATTGTTTGACTATCAATAATCCTTCACATCACTCATTTTTTTAATTATTGTATAGGTGAAAACAGACTTAAGGAACAGGCTCCAGGGGTAGGCTACTATTTAGCAGCATATGCTCAGCATCAGGGGTGTTTGTTGTTTTGACAGACCTGCCCCCACTGCTAAAAAAAAACACTGTAACTCTTCTCATTTGAACTTTTCTGAAACATTAACCAAGATGGCCTAGTATTGTTGTTGATAAGAGTCTGTGTTGTCTCGTTTTAATTCTTAAAGTTAACATAATCTGACTGAGGAATCTTAGACAAGTAAATATTGTAACTGTGGTCAAATGTAAATTAACTGGTGCCTATTTAACTTTATTCAAAAAGTATTATTTAATTCTGCAATTTTCCTTCATTAGCGATTATCATCAATTTGATTACACAGATATTAATTAAACTAAACAGCTAGACAATGGCATCTCTGAATTCAATAATGACATGCCTTTAACTGAAAATTGAATGTTTAATCTTATTATTATACATTACTGACTCTCTATCCTCCAATTTGATACTGTTAAGTGCTTTTTTGTTACAGTATATTTTAATCTTTGATAACAGTTGGTAATAAAAATACATCATGTTAGCTCTGGTCCAATTAAAAAATATAAACAAATAGAACTCAGGACATTTTTGTTCATGTAAAATATACCTCATTGTCATGTTCTAGACTTGTTATATTTAGCTTTAAATTAAAAAAATACCCCCTTAACACTGTGGCAGTTTTTTCTCCTTGGTATCGAAAATGGTATCGAATATCGATATTTTTCAAGGTATCGTATCGAAGTTAGAAATTCTAGTATCGTGACAACACTAGTGTATATATATTCAAATTATGGAGTATAAAACATTATAAAAGCCAAACTACATTATAAGGTTTTCTTTTCAAAAATTTCATTTTGTTTTTCACCACAAAAATATCAAAATTCATTTTAATTAAAAAAATACATTAAAATACAATAAAACACATATTCATCATCACAGAATGTATTCAAGTCATTGTATTTTATGACTTAGTATTTTAAACAAATTCATAGATGACCCAAATACTGGTGATCGGCAGGCATTTAATTAATTGAAATCGGCTTACAACCAGAAAACTACTCCATAGTCATCTCCAGAAACACATCTCCTCTCCTCTTAACCATCTCTCATATGTGCACAAGGAGAGTCAATCCACACGGACGCTGACGCTGACACACATTTCCATATTGTTTGTATTAGCAGGATGATGCAAAATTAAATACCCGGAATCAGCACTTGAATGCAAACAGTGCGTGGCTATTATGGTCCTCTCATGCAAAGCATAATCTTTGTGAAATTGATTTAATAGTTGTTTAGTAAGACGCCTACAAATAATGAATGATCCTTCCAGACCGAGAGAGCTTTTCTGAAATTAATTTACTTTGTGCAGAACATGAAGTCCCTGTGCAAATAACACCCTTTTTTAGACACTTTCCTGATATTCTCAAAAATCATTAAAGGAAAACTTTTTTAGAAGTGTTACAAGGACAAATGCGGTGTTCAGCCAAACGGTTAATATGGAGTGGCAATTTCATCGACGCCTCAACATTTTTTATTTATACAACATTGGTAATTGAAATTAATCGTATAATTTACATACGGAATCATGTTATTAATTGCTTGTTTATTAGCACTCTTGCACACTCTATTTTCTGTTCTTACGCAATGAATGATAAATTGGGCTTATTTTTGCTCCAAATTAGTGTCCAAAACAATTAGATATGAAGCATGGGTAGTTTTTGATTGTGTATTTCTTCATGAATGTTTATACCTTTATACCTCATCTGTAACTTTTCCAGTCTGCACAAAAGAAAAAAAAAAAATATATATATTTATGAAAAATGTTGCAGCAGATGGTTTCATTTGCATGTGTGTGTGTAATCACTGAGCAATTGCGTATTTATAATAGTATTCAAATGCATCTGACCTTGAGTGTCTGCTCAAACGAACTCCTCTTTGTGGCTTCACACCTTTAATTAGCGAATTATTTCAGACGTACTTCTCTGCCTGCGCTAGACTTCTGTCTGCGTCAGTGTCCTGTTCTCCTACCTGTTCGGCCAAAGGTCATTATGCTCTATATTTATAAAATTCTCATTTTCTCCATTATTGTTCCCTGAGTTGCAAAAAAGGCTGATCACAATAGCATGCTAGCATACCACACTTAGTAGAAATACTGTGCACTTACTATGCAAATTTTTGGTATGTAATACCTGGATGTTTTAACTGCATTAGCCAAAATGAGTGCAGGGAATATTGTATCCCACAATGCTGTGTTCAACTTATTGTTACGAGGAATATTGCACGTTTGGCATAAATTAAGTTCAGCGTTTGTGGCATAACAGTGATTATCACAAGAAATAGTGTCAGCCATTTTCTTTTTTTCTTTTTTTAAAAGAAGTTGGTACTTAAAATGGAAGTAAGTGACCAGTTTTTAGAGGATTTAAAAGCATAAATGTGAAACTTGCAACTTTATAAATGCATTTACATTAATTATTCTGTTAAAACTTGTTTATTATTTGAGCTGTAAAGTTGTTATCATAATTTTTACAGTAATTTTATGGATTGTGGCATTATGCTACCTTAGAAAAAAAAGAAGTATACTTTAAGTTTAATTTGATCACTTTAAGTAAGCTTAAGTAAACTTCAGATACATTTTCAAGTATACTAAATGTGTATTATTTAAATTGGTCTCATCATTTTTACTGTCATTTTAGGGATAATGGGAAAAAAAATCTTACTTTCATTTGATTACTTTAAGTAATAAAAAGTAAAGTTAAAGAATATTTTCCAAGTATACTTTATCTTCCTTCCACAAAGGATTACAATCTCAAGTTTAACAGATGAGCCCAAGCCTCAGTTAATTCTAAAATCTCAATAGATTAATAAGACCAAAGATTGCCCGTTTGATATACCTAAAATGAATTATATCTCATGTTTAACCACTATCTACAGAGCCAGCTGCAAATTCCCGAAAGACTGGTCGAGATAAAGCTGTTCTCCGAAAACTTCTAACACACCTCTGAAAACATCTAAACAAATTTTCAATATAGGCATGATGATCGCATATTTGAGGTCTAAACATCACAAACTAATCTATAACTTAAACTATATCATAAATTATCAATTAATACATTTCTCCATATTTTTTGGAGGGTTGGACCACATACAATTTTACAACCTGAACCAACCTGCCATGTCATAAAAAAAAATCTAATTATTTTTTATTATATTTTCCAAGTATACTTTAGTGATGGCGATCTTCAACCAGATGGGACTGGATAATATTCTGAATGTTCCAATCCAATCTGACTTCTGACCTATAATGCTGCCTGAATCATAATCATACACTGTTCGTTCGTTGGGACTGAGCCTGGGTTCTCCCAAGGTTTTTTTTTTCTCCATCCTGCCACCTGATGGAGTTTTGTTTCCTTGCTACCGTCGCCTTTTCGCCTTTTTTAACCTTTGTTGCCATTGGCTTTTGGCTTGCTTAGTCGGGGACATTTAATTTAATATTCAACAATATTATTGATCTGTCTGCATTGACACCAATATATGAGAACTGAACTGAGCTGGACGATGACATCACGGTTTTCTCCAGAGCAGCTATTTATATAAATGAACTAAATTAATAACTTGTTTACAACAAAAATGAAACATCACTGTATTTACTTAAGCTGGATTGTGACGCTATTTTCTTCTGGAAACAAACTTTGTTGCATTATTTTCCTGTTATCTCTGTAAAGCTGCTTTGAAACAATCTGTATTGTAAAAAGCGCTATATAAATAAATGTGACTTGACTTTACTTGTTAAGTATACTAAAATCAATGCACTAGTAGTAAACTTGTATAAGTCTACTATTTCAATACTTCTTGGGTCTAAATTGGCCCACTTTTTAATATAAAAAAGTATACTTTTAAGTGTACAGTAGCAAACTTTAAGTACACAACTAGTTAACATCCAAGTTTTTGTTTTGTATTACAACTGTACTGTGAAAGTGAGAATTATACTAAAAATGAACTTACAGGTATACTCTTAGCCAACTTTTCAGTTATTAAAGTCTATTGAACTTACCGTCATAGTTGTACTTTACTATGCATGTTATTTTTTAACTATTTAAGTATACTTTTGTATACTTCAAATGTACTTGAATTGTAAAATTGGACAAACTTTACACAGAAAAGATTAGTAGTGAACCCCACCCCCACCCCCCACATTAAGCTCAACATGTACGAAACCCTGAATATTCATTTAACCTTCCATTTTAAATCTATAGTGATGTCAAGACTTCAACCTTTTAATTCTGTTTTGTCCTCTCTGTCTCTTTCATCTGCTTTCTCATCGAACTGCATGCCCATCACAAGTTGTTCTTTGATAATGAGCTCAACTGTTAAAATGTGCTAATTAAGACAAATATACAAAAGTAAATCCTCTTCAAAAATTTTCACACATATTTGCCAATGTTCTTCTAACAGTCTGTAGTGTCAGAAACAACTCTTGCTTGAACACATTAGTTCACGTCTGAAACTGTGCCTGTGAGGAAGACTAAGGCAGTTCGCTTCCTTGTCTACATCCTGAGATAGGATGCATCCTCAAATCACCAACCCACATTTTATTTAAGGGTGTAATATGATAGAACTTCATAAATGGAGCCTCTAAGGGGTCGAAAGGGAAATCTGCATAAGATGGGTTGGTTTTAAGTCAGAAGAAGAACGCAATGATGAAAGCGGATGAAACTGAGAACTAACTCGGCGTGTGGTTTCACTAGTGTTTGTGAAGTAGACTCCACCTGGGAAATGCACTGCAAAATCATTTTTAATCACTATTTTTGTCCTGTTTTTTTCCCCTGTAAAAATATCAAAGCGAATTCTTGAAACAAGATATATTTACTTTGGAGGCTGCAAAATATATTAAGACTTGTCTTGTTTTAAGCATGAACCTTCCTACATTTTTGTAAGATTTATTTTTAAAACAAGAAAATAAAAAACAGCCAATGGGACTTAATTCATGGTATATTCTCTGAAACAAGTCTATATATCTTGCAGTTTAGCTTCTCGAGTAAATCTCAATGTGCACTCCATATTTTTCCTCCCTAATATAATTTTGTTTTACAGAGAAATAAATAGTAATTTAAAAAAAAAAATCATGTACAGTCATGTTTAATAGTCAAGTCAAGTCAAGTCATCTTCATTTATATAGCGCTTTTAACAATGTAGATTGTTCCAAAGTGATAATAGGAAATTAAAGTAACAGATTGTTTTGGTTTTATGGCAGCTCTAGAATAAAGTTATTTTCCAGCTAAAGTTAGTTTTGATTGATTCACTTCCGTCGCAACGATCATTAGTTATTAACTTAGGGGCCGCTAACACGACACCGTTTTAACAGAAAACTCTTAAGTTCTCTCTATAAGCAAACTTTTAAAACGCGAACCTGTGAGAACGCTGATAGCGTGCACATGCACATAATAACACATACACCTCATGGAAGCAGCCATGTTGGATCACATAACTAGCTGAATATTAATCACTTTATCTTAACCCCATATTATACAGACACTTTCGCTCATGGAATAAATTTTGTGTAGGTCATTGAAAGCTTTTAAATGTTCTTGCATTGAAATTAGGTGTCTGAATAAGTCTAGGTTGAAAATAGTCGATTCCAACTGGTCACGACTTTAACCAAGCCTGACATATGAAATAATTATTTTGTTTTCTAAAATGGATCAGTTTCTTATGGAAGCTTGTTTCCGCCACAGAATAAAAAATGTAAAAAGATAATTCTGACTTTTTTTCTCAGAATTGCGAGATATAAACTCGCAATTGTGAGATATAAAGCCAGAATTGCGTAATATAAACTTGTTATGCGAAAAATAATAATTATGAGATATAAATTTGAAATTGCGAGAAAGAAACTATGGAAGCTCATTTCCACCACTGAATAATAATAATAAAAAGTTAATTGCGACTTTTTATCCCGCAATTCTGACTTTTTTTCCTTGCAATTGTGAGACATAAACTCCAATATAGATATAAAGTCCAATTCAGAGGAAAAAAAGACTGACTTTATTTTCTCAGAATTGCAATTCTGACTTTATAACTTGCAATTGCGAGTTTATATCACGCAATTCTGAGAAAAAGTCTGAATTAAAAATCGGAGAAAATAAATCTGAATTGTGAGACAAAAGGTCGCAATTACCTTTTTTTCATTTTTATTCAGTGGCGGAAACAAGCTTTCATAGTTTCTTAAATGTTTAGACCAAAAAAGTTTGCATGTGTGTTTTTGTTGAGTATCATATTTGATAAATCAGGCTGTTATGGCTCATATAGAATGATATAGTGAGAAAATGGAGCTCATACTCAAGGTTAAGGAGGAAAAAGCATCAGATTTATTCAGAGACCCAAACTGAGCAATTTAGTGCAGTTGCTGATATTGATATGGTCAGAAAAGCAAGATGAAATTCTGAAAGCATGTAATGTAAACCAATGAGATCTTTATAAAAATCTTTATATTTCCGCAATGCATTTTTATTATCTTTCCACCTTAATTTTAATGTACGATCAGGGGCGGCCATTTTAAATTTGATATAACCATTCCTCAAAAGCCTGAGTAAGTAAGTATACTTACTAGTATATAGCAAAGATTTCACAGCAAAAAGACACGTGAACCACGACCTGAAGGGGGGCGTTTTTACAATTATACTGAAAGGCCTTTTACTTGCTAAAAAATATAAACTATCAATCAGATGACAGAAGGCATAGTAGATTATCATGTTGATAATTTAGAGGACTTAGAAATGTGCGTATCAAATATGGTACAGTATAGGCCTTATTGTAAGATGCAGTTTAGTGCCACAATAATTATAAAGATATTAAATGAGATTTAAATCTTTAGTTTTGCATACTTGACTTTGTCTCTTGAATTGAAAACTGTTTTAGAGGCTGTAAATGCCTGTACTGTTGTTTCAAAAGTAGACCAGTGGCAAGTCTGACAAGTGCCATCCATCACTGCAGTGATTTGTGATACTGTGTGTTCGGATACAGCAGTGGGATCATAATTTCACTCTATGGGAAGTGAAATGACGTTTGAAGTTAGTCACAGCTGAACGCCTCTCTTTGGCCTTGTGCTAATATTAATAATTACTTCCACACTTCTATGTCCTAAGGATATCGCATTTCATTACATCACTGATAGCATGCTGCCAAAAATGTGCTTAACCGCCAGTTCCAAACAGAAGCCGTCTACTGACAGATAATGGAGACATTTTCTCAATAGACTGAGCAAGAAAGCTATGTATGATCCGAAAGTCCATCTCCCTCACATTATCAGTTGCATGCGTAGGCTGCCTACTATCCTATTACTTTTAAGGTGCAGTCGCATTGAAAAAGCTTTTAGAACCACGAATGGCTTTTTGGTGTCTGACTAGGTAAGAGGTTTATACAGAATGACAAGGATATTATAGCTAATGCTTGTAAGCCAAGCGAGAAATTACCCCACACTGAAGGTAATGTAACATACGGGAAGCAAAGCTGAACCGTGACTATTAGCAAGTCCGTCGCTATTTATGTAGGTTTGTCGTTGCCCTGCGAGATTCACCCCTGTTAAAATGCACCGTTTGTGCTTGTGAAGGGTTTCGCTGCCTTCTGGTCAATTGCGGGCACAGTGAATAGCGCTAATGGAGCGGTAATTCACCTGCTGGAAAAGTATAGAGGTAAAGAAAAACTCAATGTAGAAATGGTGTTATTGTTAAAAAACTAAAACTACTAACTGGAAAAAGAAAAAAAACTTTATAGGGGCTATGTATAGAATTCAGAAAAACTTTATTAGTGACACCGGTGGCCGTTAAGTGAACTGCAGCCAGCAACTTATTAGTCATGCTCATGCACACGTACAGTAACGTACAAGGGACTGAACGTGATTCAAGGCCACAATATACTCACGGCGAAGTTCTTTTTCATTCTTCGCTTAGGGGTAAAAAGAATTGGAAATAACTTTACAGTAATATACTGTTAATGAAGATCCAGACTGCGTCCACGCTGCTGAGAGCGACGTTTAGATGAATGTTTAAACATGTGCTGCGCACTTTTCTCTCAATAACAAAATAAACACACAACACATATGACAGCGGTGAGGAAGCAAGCAGCAGCTAAGAAAACATCTGATCATAGCGATGCGGATATTTTTGAAGCTCTGCAATTCACCGGCATCATGTCGACACTGTTATATAGTTTGATTATAAGATCTGGCTATGTGAGACTGTAGTTTGAATCAGTCCCCTTATTTTGCATGACACATTGACATTAGAGTACAGAATAGCTCTTTAGGCATTAACCTGAACATTGTATAAGCATTCACTTCATGAGTCATTGAACAGAAGAGAGGATCTTCGAAGCGTGCGTAAACGTCAGATCCTTTTGATTTTCCCAGAAAAAGCGTCCGAAGTCCTTGACATAAATATCAGTCTACAGGCATTAATAGACAACCTTGTAAAGGCAACATAAAATGAAATTCGCTCTTATTGTAAATGATTCATCCATGCATGTATAATTTTTAAAAATCACATAATTAAAAATATAAACTTATGACAGGTTCTCTCTGGTGATATATGACGGAGTTGTCAAATAATTTAGAGTTTAAATGAGCGTGGAGCTGAAAATAATGAAAAACCAGAGGTGACGCTGGAGCAGAGCAATTATATAACATTTTAAATAAGGAGGGGAAATTGCAGAATATATTTGAGCAATTGTCCAGTAGATGGTGGAAATGAACCTATGTTTTGCTGGCTAACTAAAACATGAAGAAGAAGAAGGGCTGTGTCCAATATCGCCCCCTTTAAATAGGGCACAATTTGAGGGGACATCCATTTGTAGTGGTGTCCGAAACCATAGTGGACGTTATCGAGCGCACTCATTTAATCCCAAAAATGCACCGCAATAACGAGTGTACAACTGATGTACACTCAACGGCTAGAGAACAGCCATAGTTCACTGTGAGAGTCGTGTGGCGAATGAATTCCCCCATCTCGCCAGAAGATGGCGCCGCAGCTAAATCATCCATCCATCCGTTTTCCAAACCGCTGGTCCAATGTGGCTAGTGTAAAATCGTACAGGTATAAATTCCTTTTCAATTGATTATTAAATTGTTTAATAAGGGTTCGTATGCTAGTTTTTCCATGACAGAGTTCAAGATAAATCTTTTCATTACTACTGGAGCTGCCAGTTTCAGTTTCAGTTGAATTCACTCACTCATTTCCATTCACTCCTTCAAGTGGACTTTATTAGTGGAGTAATGTAGGGAATAGTGAATGAGGGTATAGGGGGTGATTTCGAACACAGCCAAGAAATGTGCATTTTCAGCACCAACTGCTTTTACCATTTTTTGGTGAATTTTACTGTATTTTATTGTTAGAAAATCCTTGCAATATGCAGAGGAAAAAGTGGCAGCACTGGTTTTTTATTGTTATTTTGGCACGTCAACAAAACAAAAGATTCATATCATGGTAAGCTCATGCTTACTCCCTTAGGGGAATTCAGTCTGGAGTCCAGAATCTTCTGCCAGAGGGCCAACACTTCACATTCATGGGCGGCTGTCTCACCACAGGGCAAAAACCTTCTTCTTCAATTTTATTTTGCCAGCTCAAGGCCTAACACAGATTCAAAACAACAGCGCTCGGCTTGACCTGTCACAGCAGGTAGTACTTTATTTCTAAATGGTCGGAAAATTGAGGAGGTAGTCGGGCTACACTACTAGTAATTACAAAGATCCAATATCCACTGTGTTGGGAAATGAACAGTTTGGCTTTTAAATGGACCTGTTAAGTCAAATTAAACTTCTCCATTCAGCAGCATCAGTTTTGGATGGTGCACTCCACATGGCTCAAATACGTGCCGACACATTGGAAGTTCCCCTTTGTCCCCCTCGCCTTGTTCTGGAGCCTGCCGATGTGGAAAGGTAGGGTACGGGGGAGGACAGTGGAGTGTGGCTGCCCTGAACCCTGTCACTTTGATAGAGTGAATACATTGTGAGAGATAATGGAAACTTTCTATTCAGTGAGGAGCAGAATAAAGAAAGCCTTCCCTCTCATTCATCACCATTGATTACCGTAGGCACCATGTCCCGCAATTGGAGAGGGAGAGATGGGCGGCACAACGCACAGAGCTTCAGATGAACCCTGAAACAAACAATCAGCCCGAGACCAATGCTGTCCCATCACAACCCACATAGCAGATCCCTGACTATATGCATTAGGTATGCATATGTAGCCAGATAGATAGATAGATGCATTAACTGCGTATTTTATCATTAGTACTGGCATAGAGGATAAGGGGGAAATGAGGTTTGGCTGCACAAACTAGCTGTGTAATATTTTCAAATTTTTGATTTTGACAGCCAGTTCACAATTCTGAGTTATCCACTGGAAAAGTGCTCCCTATGGTCAGTCTAGATTGAATTAGGGAGACACAGGTGCAAAAGACTCAAGCATAACACACCAACCCAAGAGGAGCCACTTCAGACCCTGCTCTTCATGGGCCTTTGTCAGCGGGGAACTGGTGTCTTTATGGGTTGTTTTTATGGAGGATGTGAATATGATGTGAAGGTCACAGGGTTTTAATAAAGCACTCGGGGCTCTGTAACACGTCCTGTCTCTTAGAGGGGACGTAATGAAATCCAGTGTGTGGCTGTGGTCTCTGGACTATTAATGATGTCACTCAGGGACACGCAGACGGTTATGAATCTTGTGAAGGTGGTGCTGGTTTCAACGCTCCTATCTATCTATCTATCTATCTATCTATCTATCTATCTATCTATCTATCTATCTATCTATCTATCTATCTATCTATCTATCTATCTATCTATCTATCTATCTATCTATCTATCTATCTATCTATCTATCTATCTATCTATCTATCTGTCTGTCTGTCTATCTGTCTGTCTGTCTGTCTGTCTGTCTGTCTGTCTGTCTGTCTTTCTTCACACACAGCATGAAGTGTTTATTTGTATATCTATTTATAGAATTAGTATATCTATTTTAAAACTTTAAGTATTAAAATATATATTTTTAGAATTTTTTAGAATTTAAATATAATTTTGTCAGCATGCAGTTAGTTTTTGTCCCCACAATGTTGTATCTATCAGCAGGGGCTAATTTGTGAAGCTAACCAGCAAACCTCGACCCCCTGGTCTCCACAGACCCACCATGAGAGGCCATACATTCCCTGCTCCTTAATAATGCAGAAGAAATATGTTTAATTATTACATTGTGTGTATAATTGAGTCCTTTTTGAGTCTTTTTCTTGAAGACAGCAGGGGATATAATGAGTTCTTGCCCCTTATGCCATTTATTGCAACAAATTATTTAATATTCATAGAACTGCATTATATTCTAAAGGCCAAGAAGACCATGAAAAGTGTCTAATATGGCCTGACCAGTTAGTGAATAAGTTTTCCTTCATTTCTTCATCTCTTCTTCATACTTTGAAACACTCGGACAAATTATTGAATAGTTTCTGGGGTGAAGCCACAGTTCACAGTATATTTCAATGAAGGTCGCTGCTGAGAAAAGGAACAAATTGCTCTCCATGGAAACCTGTGGTCCAATTAGATCCGTTCTGTGCTAGTGCAGCTTAGCAACTCTAGATAATGTGTAGGCTATATCCTTTCAGGTCCCCACATTAGCTCCAGCAGTCATCTTGGGGTTAGACACAAGCACTGGCCTAATGTCAGCACAGTGTTTGCTCGCTATTACAGAATACGTGTGTGTGTGTGTACCTGGTATTCATTAGTATAGGATAGTTTTAAAAGATAGACTTTTTGTTTTGGTCCCCATGAGGAATACAACCTGAAAATCATACAAAATGAAATATTTTGAAAATGTAAAAATGCAGAACGTTTTCTGTGATGGGTAATTTTAGGGGTAGGGTTAGTGTAAGGGGACATGAAAACCCAACGTGTGTGTGTTAAATGTTTAGTCTCAAGCGTAGTCTGCATGAATTGAATTGAAATTCACCTTATCTATTTTCCAAATGCATGTTATATGTTTTTGACCTCATAATAAAAAAAAAAGGATCTTCCAGTGAAAATGAGAGACTTCTCTCTGGTGGCGTATGCAGGAGTTCTCCAATCATTTAGTCCACTTCAATCCCACCAATGTGAGTAGTGGAGAATTATGCTGATTTTCAAGATTTTGCCAATACCTGAAGCAGCATCGCATAAGTACCAATCATAGATACAGAAATCCCAGAATGCATTGTGACACACTTGTCGTTGGAGTCGAGGGAAATGTTAATTATTAGAGCGTTAAAATAGTTAAATCTAATTAAATATTGGCTATTTTATGATATAGATAATTTTTTGTACTTAAAGGGTTAGTTCACCCAAAAATGAAAATTCTGTCATTAATTACTCGCCCTCATGTCTGACCAAACCCGTAAGACTTTCATTTTCATCTGTTTGATTAAATCTGAAAGCTTTCTGTCCCTCCATTGACATAGGTAGAACCGATATTATAAACAAAGATGAACAATATTGTATTGGGGAAAAAGTTTGGGTTAAACCAATTAGTGTGTCTATAAAACACAATGTTTGTCGATTATACAACTACAAAGTAGTTTTGTGATTGAAAGTGGACAAAAGAGACTAAGAGATTAAAGCAGGTAACATCTACTTGTGATCCAATCAACCAAAACGCATCTTAATACCAGGCGTAAACAGGGCATTTAGAGCCTTGCATTATTAGCTTAGCAACAAGTGCTAACGGCAAACTGAAATCAAATTGTGAAGAGTCTCTTGTGGCTGCCTTAAAAGGTAGCTGCCTATTGAAGAACTGCTCCTCAAGACCGCTCATTTGGATTAAGAAGAGAGCTAATGACACAGTTAGACAGTCTGTGTCCTTCATGTTTGCTCTCCACCACCGCCAGCCTTTGATCGCACAAATAAACAGGTGTCAGGCACAAACTGCTGCACCATCACCACAAGCAGCGCTGCGTATTTGTTTACTGCTGACTTTCTGTTTTCTCTCTTTTGTATTTTCGTTTAGCAAATTATAGCAAATTGCACGCTCAATTTAGGTAGGACTTGTCTAGCCTGCAGTTTCTAACAAGTCCTGCTTTGAGAAATAGTCTCGCTAACGTGGCATGAGAGTCGTTGGCAGACTTGTGCTTCCACTAGGGGACTTCGCCAGCTAAAATCACTACTGAAACGTTATAGATTCTGCCAGATGTTGTCATGACATGAATTGACAGCTGTCAACCTGAGATTATAAATATCTTTCAAAGGGGTTTTCGATACTGGTCCAGTAAATACAACCTGTTGTTAGTTAGCGGTTGTTAACCTTCAAAGCATCGTCTCATGCTGTCATCACATGTTAGTAAAAATCAATGTGCATATATATATATATATATATATATATATATATATATATATATATATATATATATGTGTGTATATATATGTGTGTGTGTGTGTGTGTGTGTGTGTAAATACATTCAGAAGTGCTGGTATAACAATATATACACAAACAAACAAACAAACAAACAGACAAATAAATTAATTACTTCAGGAGAACTGGAATAATAATAATAATTCAGGAGTGCATGAATAATAATATACTTAAGAAGAAAAATAAATTATTTCAAGAGTGCTGAAATAACATTCATTCATTCATTCACAAAAAAAATAACAAAAAATAAAAATAAATCCAGCCAGCCAGGAGTACTGGAATAATAATATATTTAATAATAAGTATAAGAAGAAGCAGCAGAAGAAGAGATAATCCTTTTAGGAGTGCTGGAAAAACAATATTTTGTGATTGAATGAATGGATGAACGAGAAAATGGCAAACACAACACAACACAATGAATAATATAATAAAATACAATACAATACAATATACACTGTGAATCTGAGCTGTCATCACATGTTAGTATGCATCAGTATGTTCATGAATAAAGAGGCGATGCTTGATTTAGATCAATAAAAAGCTGCGTTTTGTGAAAAATCATTTCAGGAGTGCTGGAATAATCGTTTTCCATGCTTATCGGCGTCTCCTCTCCACGCCTTCTCTGTAATCTGTTAACAGGTGCCAAAACAAGATACAGTGTATGTAGGTTAAGTCACAGCAAGATACTCAAGATATTCAACAGGAAAAAAATGTAAAATTATTTTATACACCAGGAATAGATCAGATCACGAAAAGTGGGTGTTTTACCAGAAGCCATGTGATTGGAGGGGAGGGGTTTATAATGTAAGAGTAATTCATGATGTCAGTATTATGAAAGATTATCTGCTCAAATTTAAGTAGGGGCACGCAATAATGAAACGTCCCTTGACATATTAACACCAGGAACATGTATTAAAATAGTAAATAGAATCAAGTTTGATTTCATGCTGACTGTCGCTTTTATTAATTCGTATTAGAGATGGAATTCTGATCTGGAGACATGCCCATGATTTTACAGCAACTGTTTATCCACTTTGACTTGCCAATGGATGTGCTAAAAGTCTCTGTCGGTGATGTTTTCAGATCGAAGCTCTATTAGCAATGCGTTCAATTCCTGCTTTTTTTTTTTGTGTGTGGTGTTTGACATGGTTGAGTACAACTTGTCGGCACTTCCATCTGTTGTTTTATCACACTGGATTGCTAAACTGCATACTGTATTTCAAGATGACAAGAGTTTATTTAAAACTGCTGATGGTAGTTGTAAGAAATCCGTAGTAGCCATTGTGATATTAAATTAAAAGGTTGAGGAGAATGTAAATTGTTCAGCTTATGAGTACATTAGCTGCTCATATCAACAATACTACTCATATTAAATGCAGCTAATTAAGTTTTATGGTGTTAATGTTAGACTCTTTAGTCTCTGATGGAAAAAACAGGCCTCCTTAAATGATAATGATTTAAGCATACAGAAGGAAGGCAAACTGTATCTAATGTATAATATTAGATACACGAATTTCTAAGGCTTCTGAATTATCAACATTATCAAAACTTTGCTGAACAACCTGTTGTACACAATCCACTACACGCATTATGTCTTCTGAGTGATAGTTTATACTTTTTATTAAGTAACTGCACCAAAAAGCTAGCCTGACGTCGTCATGCTCAGATTCTAGTCAGAATGTGAGTCTGATACTGCTCCATTGGGCTGTGATTATGGGACGTGTTTCAACCGAACCAGGAAAGAAAATGCCTCTGCACTCATTTGGATAGACCTACTAATCAGAGCAACGGAGTAAGTGACGCATGTTGAATCCCATAGGAAGGACGGCAAAAACATCTTTCCGATCGGCAAATGCCTTGATCGCGGTTCTCAGTTCCTGTTTTAAAATGAATGCGCTGTCAATATCTTCTATAACAGACATGATGACTGAATCTACACATCTCTATTCTCCAGCGGCAGCCATCTTTGTTGTAAACAAATTCAACCCAAGCGCTCTTTGGTAACGTGGATGATTACGTTACTGTTGATCATCTGTCCATCATCGCATAAAGCCCGCCCTGACAATTTGATTGGTCCGACAGCTCTGGTTCGAGGATAGTTGCTCCACAACGGATCAAGTCCAGACCGTCCATCCTCAAATGTTGTGGGCGGGGCTAAGTTCGGGTGGCATCCAGGCTACCAAATAGCATATTTAAAGCTTAAAAATCCATGTTACGGGTGAAGGAACATTGTTTTGGTAATTACAGCTTTTCTGGGCGGATGAATATGTTCGTTTGCACTCGTATCTTCATTCTATAGTATTAAGGGGTATTTAAACAACTGCAGCTCTTGACATTAACACCCGCCAACCCGCCAGGGTGGATTTCAGCAGTGGCGTGTAACGCAGTCACTCATACTAGCCACTTGAATTTGAGGTTGAACTTTACATATAATATATACATTCTTCCAATTGTAGTCTTTTAAAAAGGCATCTGAATAAACTAAATGCAATGTAGTGTTGTCAAAAATATAGATTTTTTTCGATACATATCGATACTGAAATATCTGACATGCTTCCAATACAATTTTTCCCCGCAGAATAGACGTTACCAGCTGCATTTTCTCGCTCTCTCATCTCTCCGACAGCGAGTTACACACAAACCCGCCTCCCCTTAATCACTCGTTTCATTTGCTCCGGATGAACATTATTGATGTTACAGGGCTTGAATTTCTGCGTGGGACTGCGTGTATTACACATACTTTTCCCCCTTCCATGTAAAGCGTTTTGAGTACATAGAAAAGCGCTATATAAATGTAACAAATTATTATTATTACTTTTACTCATTCCCCATTTGTGTTCACACCCAAAGTGCAGCACATGAAGCCACCTCTCAGTACTAAATTGAGTTCTTTTTCGCTGCTTACTTAAAAAGTCAAATACACACAAAATAATGACAAAATGCTGGTCTTGGCGAGTATTCACGTAAACACACTTAGTTTTGTTTTAGGTTTTCTCAACTTAAACAGTTGAGAAAGAAAACGCATGTATAACAGTATAATGGATCTGTGCATCAGGTCTTAAAGTGACAGCAGCCTAATATACCTGCTGCCAAATTGTGAGATAATATAAAAAATATCTATATGGCAGTTTTTCCCCATGGTAACAATGTCAAAATTGTAGCCAGTGAAAATGCTGTGCTAGTAACTTTGGAAAACCAATGTCAAGCCCTGTATCTTTGAATGAGTTAAATAAATCCATTGTCATGGAGACAAAGTTTTATAAAAAAATGTATTAAAATAAAAAACTACTGCTTTATGGCTGTGAAAAAATATTTTTTCAATTCACCCCCATTGGCAGGTGAGGCAAATGGTTCATTTTGGACCCTGCAGATCTGATGCTTCAAATAAAAGTGAAGTGCTTTTGTGCTTGTTTATTCTTGGTTCCAAACATCTGCATGAAATACTCTGACATTTTCAGTTAATAGCATTTCTAATGTTTTCAGTCTTGAAATTTAGCTTTGACTAGACTTTCTGACAGCGCATGCATGAGCTGTTTCCCAAAATACAACCTTTACAAGGAAAGCCAGTCCCCTTCACCTCAAAAAGCCCATTACTCGCCGTTTTTATAAACCCCAGGACGTGTAGCAGCCACACACTCAAGGCTCCTTTAATAGATGGATTTAGCCTTACATATTTCCCATGCACAATGCATCTCCTCACTCATACTTTCATTGATTGGCATGCTCTAAATGCCAGCGATGTTTCAGTGGGCGAACATGAGCTTGTGATGGAGGCAAGACAAATGTCTCCTTCACAGAAGACTAGATTCTGATTATCTGGCTCCCCACAAAGCGGGCCAGTGGAGCTACGGTAACCGGCGGGAGACTCGGAGGGAAGCAGGCAAACAATGAGGCAGGGAACGGGGCAGGGAAGCGACTTGGCAAGCGATGGATAGGCAGGGAAGGCAGGCAGACAGACAGATAAGGAGAGACAGAGTGAGATGGCAGTCTCTTAGCTCCGCTCACGCTGCTTGGCTTGATTAATCCCTCCCCGACTACAACCACACACACTCCTGATCTGTAGGGTGCAGGTGTGTGTGGAACGAGAGGGAGTGCGGAGACAGTTATTGCGTGCCTTTGTATGTGTGTGTGTGTGACTGTGTCAGCAAAAGAGATAAAATGTGTGTCTTATGTGCTTGCATACAAATGAAGGTTGTGGTTATCTGCCGTGTGTGGGTGAGAAGACGACGGCCTAAAAAAATGAGTGAGAAGGAGGGAGATGGTGAGTGAACGAGCCGAGAAAAAGAGTGTTAGTACTCAAATGTGTGTATTTATATATAGGTGCGGGGTCAGGACTGAAAATCTCCAAAAAGACCTGAGAAGCTCGCATTGTGGTGGCCAACAGTTCCCATGAGGAAACCCGCTTTATGCATTCATAAAGAGTTTCCAAAGTATCCAAAATATCATTAACTCAGTGTAAAATTAACAGAAGTCAATGGAACATTGACAAGATTTGGGACAAAGTTATCTCCAAAAGTGAGACAAATCTGCCAAAACCTCCATTTTAGGGATAGTCTATGAAAAAAAAACATGCCACCAACTGGCATGTAACTAACTAATTCATAGCCACATATTCCCTATAGCGTGAGGGGCAAATGTCGTTTTATGGATTATATAAGCAGTGATTCTTCTTTATTTCTCTACATCGTAAAAACAAAAAAACCCTTTTCCTTCTGCTCTTCACCAGCACAACTTCTTTATATATTGACTGATTTCTGAGCTAAAATATGACTGGGACAACCCTTCTAGTTGTTCTAGTTGTTGCTGATTTTTCTCCCTTGTTAAGCGGCAAATCTATTAAGCACTCTTCTCGGAGATTGGCTTTCGCTTCAGCCATCATGATTTCAGCGCTCATGTCTGGACACGCTCCACTGGCTTTGTAGCTTTGAGTGGTGTTGAATCTGATTGGTTGTGATTGCTCTGATGGATGGTAAAACATACGATTGCCCGTACTGAATCTGGTTTCGTGTTTAGCATCACCAATGGCTGTTCCTCACACAACACGCAGCTGGCCATGGCTCTTTTAGTGAAAACAAGTTTTTAAACAAAATTGGGTGATGGTCCTCTCAATTAAAGTGAATAAAATGCAAAAAGACCTGCAATGTCCTTTGCTGTGGCGCATCAAATTAAAGGTCACAAATAGAGGCAAGACAGAACAGTATGTATTTGGTTTGGAATTTCAAAAGCGTAATGGGCTGTCTTCTGTTGCCGTAATTTAAAATAGTTTCATTACGTCTTGTCCATTAAAATGATGAGCAGCTGATCAGAAAGAGGAAATACATTCATACTTGAGTAGTTTATGCTGGACTACTTCATTTGATAGGAATTCGTGCTTTTCAAGGTACATTTCAGAAACTTAAATTACTTTTCAGTGTCTTCAGGTCCTGTGTTTGTACTGGAAAGGAGAAAACATGTGACTACTGTTCTTTTCAAAAAGATGTATTATATTTCCATCTTCTCTCCCAGTCTCGTCTCTCCACATAAGCATTGCTAGCCCCCTACAGTATCTTTCTATCTATCATCTAAGCCTCCCTAAAAATCTGCGATGAGCTGTCAGCACCCTTAAAAAACTGTGATTATGCGATATCTCTGCACTAAGCTATCTGAGGTTATTTAATTCTGAATCCCCCTGTAGCGGCCGTTAAAAAAATTAAATCGCATTACATTGAGTTTTATACTTCCTGCTAGTCAGTGGTGGACCTGTTCATGAAGAATCACGTGCATTCTTTGATTCATTTTGCTCTATTTTGGATGGTGTTGCATTTATATATATATAGCTTTTTGAATTAAGATCAAAATTTTAAAACGTGCTTATTATAGAAGAGTATTCATTGCATGTATGAATTGCATTTTCGATTCATTTAATATATTCAAACACAAAAAAATGGCAACACATGTGGGTTTAATGTGGTTTCCCAGCCAACTGTTGTTCAGCTGGTTGAGCTGTTTGGGAAGTTGGTCTCCCATCTGACCAGCTGCAAAGTGCCCAAAACTAGGCTGGTCTAACGTGTTTTGGTTCAGCTGGGCAGGTACGACTAAAATCCTTGAATAGCCCCTGCCATGGTCACAGGGTCCCACCTGGCTGCCCCGTAGACAGCCCACCTCCCTCCTTCACCTCCATTTGTGCCGTGCCGCTGAGGAGGAACAAACCCAGTGATTAGAGAGGCGGGCTGCTTTATCCTGGTGGCAGCCTGCGCTCCCCAGATAGGCGCATTAGTGTTGCGCACAATGCCTAATGGTGTTTATCATTAGAGACAGAGCCGGGAAGGGCTGTAGCCGAGCTCGGAGGACGCTTCCGTGCCAGGCTGCGTGGCTGATGAGCCTTTCTCATTTACAGTCTCAGGTAATGACAAAGCCCGATTCCTGCTCCCCTCCTCATTTGTGGATCACTCTGCAGGTAGCTGTGAAATCTCCTCGCCGAGCTACTTTAGCACGGATTTAGCTGGAGGACGCATTACTTAATGGTGACACTCCTGACAGGGAATGAGACCTGTTTTCGATGCTCGTAATTGGAGGTTGTTTGCTGGTGGCAGCCGATGAGTTTGTTTCCTTTCCACTCTGTGTGAGGTGTGCTTACACTCGAGGAGGAAGCACACTCGGGTTGTCAGGTTTGATTAGGTTAAATGTGTTATTTAAGAGAAAGTGAAAGGCTTTTTGCAGTGACGCTAGCTATGTAACACCATCAAATTGTGTAAACCCAAAATGTGTAAACAATATTATATTCATATTTTCTTTTAAATTAAAGAATGTTTCCACTTTAAATATTATGTGCAGTGTCTTTGGCTGTATTTGCACCACAGAAAATAAATTCCACTCTTCCTTTACTTTTATCTTTACTACATATTTATGGAAATAAACTGTATTTGGAATGGAAACAGATGGAAATGTGAAAGCTCATATTTTTGCGATTTATTCAGTAAAGAAAATATAAACAGCGCTTTACCTGGTAATTATGTCACTTCCCCTTCATATTCATTCAGGTCATTGACAATAGATTAGGTAGGTGATTTGTAAAACCCTTCATAAAAAAATAAAGGCAAGAAGGAGCCTTTAATTTTGAAGAAATTAATTCCTTTATTCAGTGAGGATACATTAAAGGGATACTCCACCAGTTTTTCTTATTAAACTATGTTATTCCCTTAACTAAGACGAGTTGATACATACCTCTCTCGTCTCAGTGCGTGCACTATATCGCTCTGTATTGCCGCAAAACTATGTTAGCACTTAGCTTAGCCCATGCATTAAATATGGGCCAAGCAGAGAAGCGACCAAACACTTCCACGTTTTCCCTATGTAAACACAGTTACTCGAGTAGTGTAACTTGACCTGGGCTGGTGACACAAAATAAACCGTTGCGCTTTTCTAAGCGTTTAAAATTGATGACTATATTGTATGGCGGAATACCATAACAAGTGCTTTTGAGCACTTCGACTTGGCGCAATAATATCTTCACTCGTGAAAAGATTACCGGCTCCCGCTTCCTCTCCCCCTCCCTCCAATAGCATCCAGCTGCTGACATTTCCGTCAATACTACCAACGTGACTTTTACTACCTGTGCTATTAGCAAACTGCAGATCATTTGCAATGGCCGACTTTGTAGATGATTATGACTTCTTTTAGAAGACCCAGAGCCATATCTGTTTGAACCCGAGTACACGGAGGAGGAATCTTGTGGACCGTGAGAGGCAAGAAAGATATGATCCAGAACAGACCGGAGCTGGCGAAAGACCACGGGCTTTCTGTAAGTGATCTGAATATTGTTGGTGTAGCCTCATCCTTTAGGCGTGTTCCTGTGCAGGTATAGTCCTTCTTTGTGAAATGTTCGGAGCAAACACGCCACTTCTTCAGAGTCATCAATGGTGTTTTGGGATTCTTGTTCAAAGCAGCTAACCAAGCTCTCCGCTGTATGTGGTGTGTTGGAATTCGGTGAAAAATGACAGCACTATGTACATTCTCCTTATTTTCACAACCCTTTACGATGCACGCTTTAACCATTATTGTACACAAACTAGCTTCCAACAACCTGTTACTTCGTCAACTCCGCTCGAACTACTACTACCGGCGCATGTCACGTTGTATTGACGGAAATGTCAGAGGGAGGGGGAGAGGAAGCGGGAGCCGGTAAGAGGACTTTTCACGAGTGAAGATATTATTGCGCCAAGTCGAAGTGCTCAAAAGCAATTGTTATGGTATTCCGCCATACAATATAGTCATCAATTTTAAACGCTTAGAAAAGCGCAACGGTTTATTTTGTGTCACCAGCCCAGGTCAAGTTACACTACTCGAGTAACTGTGTTTACATAGGGAAAACGTGGAAGTGTTTGGTCGCTTCTCTGCTTGGCCCATATTTAATGCATGGGCTAAGCTAAGTGCTAACATAGTTTTGCGGCAATACAGAGCGATATAGTGCACGCACTGACACGAGAGAGGTATGCATCAACTCGTCTTAGTTAAGGGAATAACATAGTTTAATAATAAAAACTGGTGGAGTATCCCTTTAAATTGTTCAAAAGACAGTAAACACATTTATAATGTTACAAAATATTTCTATTTCAAAGAAAGGCTGTTCTTTTGACCTTTCTATTAATCAAAAGCATCCTGGAAATTATTTTTGTATCATAGTTTCCACAAACATATGAAGTAGCACTACTGCTTTCAACATTGATAATAATAGACCTTATTCGCAAACACCGGAAGTAGCTAACCATCTGTCCTGTTGCCCCTAACCGCGCGCAGATTTGAGTTGAGGGGGAGCATGGCTTCATCTCGTCGGTATCAAGAGAAGATAATGCTATTATTTGATGTGGGTCCACACCAATCAAGCTTAAGTAAAGATCCGTCCTTATTGCCACTTTGCCAGCCGTAACTTATCCGGATATTTATAACGATCTCGTTCATACAGTATCCGTATACAAACTACAATGCACCTCAACAAGGCAACATAATGAACGACACTCGTCTCATTCGTGGAGGTGGAAAAACAAGTTCTTTGTGACATGCAAGATTTGTTGTATTAAAATGTAAATGCAAAAGAAAAGGCATGAGAGTCGGTTGTTTTTGTCAATTTTAAGTTTTCATTTAAAATGTTTGCGATTTTAATATAAGTACATGGTTACATATTTGACCACTTGCTTGAGCAACTTAATATATAAAAGTAATGCATGGAATAATTGGTTTACGTTGTTGAAATAGTGAGTATGTGTTAAAATAAAAATAGTGAGTACCGGGGTGTTTGTGGTACAGCCACGGATCAGTTACGCACTGCAAACGCAGCATATAAAGCACTGTAGCGCGTCCTGCTTCTGTACCACACGGATTATGTGTGAAACCTGTGGTAAAATGATGGGAACAGACATTTCTGTGGGGAGTTGGCTGAAAGTTTAGCCTATTTATCCTAGCTAGCCTCTCCCGCGCTGGCTCAACTCTGTCTCCTTCCCTTCATGTTTTCTGACAGTCGGTAACTTATCGCAATCATAAAAACTAACTCCGGGGTTCTTATTGCTGTTGTTAGAACAGCCGTGTATACACAACACACCATCACGCTGTTTAAAAAAAAAATACAGTGATAATACCATGGATAATACCGACGCTGGCTCGCTTGTCAATTGACAGACTGACAGTTGCCGTGGTTTCAATGTCAACAAAATGGCCGCCGCAAACATTGATGACGCAGATCGAATAACATCTATAAAGAATGTTTATTGCCAAATCAGCATCTTAGAATGATTTCTGGAGGGTTATGTGACACTAAAGACTGAAATAATGATGCTGCAAATTCACTTAAAATTTACATTTTAAAATCTATTTAAATAAATGACATTTCATTTAGATCTTTCGAAATCTTTAAACAATCTAGTCTTGAACGGTAGTGTATAAACATGAATTCAAATTTATATATGATACAGTATACCTCAGAAAACAGAAGAATATAGTTCTGCTTGTAGATATGTAATCTACTTGCTACTAAATGTTTAAAGCGAATCTCTGAATTTTTCAAAGATTTAATGACACTAACCTTGCAAACTCTGGTAAATTCTGTAATTCCTTTGAAATGGTGTAATTATATATTTAAATGTTTTTTTGTGGTGCAACATGTTTGTCTGCTCGGCTTCCGTTGTAAATGCACTACTGTAAGTAGTTTACCTTCGTTTTAACAAGCTGTGGGATGAATTTAGGAAGTATTTTTTTAAAACACACTAGATGCAGTGTATATACATCAACATTACAAAAATCACCCAATATGTACTGCGTTGCCATATCTTCCTATATATCCCAGCAATTCCTGCTCCACTAGCATTAATCTAAAACGTTCCTAAAATAGCTGCTGTTAAAATTTTGGATGGGGAACACTGTAGCTCCATGCAAACTGTGATTTTTATCTAGAGTGGGGCTTTAGTTCTGATTAACCCTGGAGTCATGAGTAATATTTAATCTGAGGGACTGAGAGTTAGGTCCCACTGGGCACTTAATGAGGAGTTCACACAGATCCATCTCAATAAATCCAACCACTTCACACCATATTTAATCTCCTCTAGTGAGCTGCTTTTATAATGTTTCTCTCACGCACGTATGGACCAAAGGAACAGCTGACCTCAGCAGCTAACAGCGGGGATCTCGTTCACTGGAGAACCTCGTTTTCTTGATCTTGTTCATTTTTTGCATGATAAAGTCTTTTTACATGTATTGTCCAATGACATTTTCAAAGACAAGTAGAGTATGTTTATTTACAGTTATCAGTTTGTTAATGCAAAAATTAATGAATGTAAACATTTAAATATAATAAATATTATTTATTATTTAAGTATAATACATATACATATCAATAAAAATATTAATAATTTAAAAAACATCTTTATAAATATTTAATGCCACAAAACGGGCAAACTATATCAAATCCACTTATTAATTCTTACTCAAACGCAAACAATTCAGTGACAACTGGTAAAAAACTGTGCAAAAGACTAATGGATGTTGCATAAATCAGACCAATCTGATTGTGTTGTAGCATTTTAAGAAAGTGCTTTGCAGTTTTGTGTGCATTATGCATCAGACGGTGAGTGGACGGATGTGGGCGATGTGCGTATGCTCCTTGAAGCTGAGACTAATATCTTCCCAGTGAAAGAACTCCTTAACAGTGATAAACTCTAATATGACGTCTTTGTTGTTTCATTTGCCTCCTGACAGGTGATTCAGCCATCCATCATTATGTTTGCTAGGGTTTTTCTTAGAACAATTTGCAATGAAAGTGCCAATTAGCCCGTGATTCAGCAAAGATTGACTGCCGGAGGTCAATCCACCTCTGTCAGCTCTGATGGCTTAATTTAATCAGCCATGAGGATTTGTGTGCATTGTTGTAATGCTTCTGTTCCCAAGGACTCTTATGTTGAAATGTACCTTGTTCCGTTGTTCCTGGTTTCTCTTTCCCTATGTTTAGTTTTCTTGGTTTCTATAGATGCCATTCCTTTGAGGACCACATCAGCGTGTTCATCAGTTTAGGTACATTTTCCAGATGATACCCTTTTGCTGGACCACTAAACCACTAAAGATTCCTCTGTAGGAGTTTCCTCAAAAGACACTGGCCCACTTTTTAGATGTGGCCCTCCAGATGGTAGGATCTCCATTAACCGTGAGTGAGGAGGATAAAAATTCAGATCATGAGGTAGCACTACTGCCTGCCACGGCCCCCTGGCCAGCGTACCAAACCGCCACGGATGCAGACCCGGCACCTGCTGTATTGTCCATCCCGAAACTTGCACTTATTGACCTTGATGAATTCTCTGCATGGGTTCCCACTCATGCCCCACCCCTGAGGTCTCCTCTTCCGGTCCCACCTGGCTTGTGGTCGCTCTGGTTTCAACCAGTTCTCTGACCCTTCCTCCTCTGCTGGTTGCATCCAGTCTTCTAGCTCTGCCTCATCAGCTACTCCCATCCACTTCCCAGGCTTCGCCTCCTTACTGGTTCTGCCCAGTTCCCTGGCTCTGTCTCCTTTGCTGGTTCTGCCCAGTTCCCTGGCTCTGTCTCCTTTGTTGGTTCTGCCCAGTTCCCTGGCTCTGCCTCCTTTGGTGGTTCTGCCCAGTTCCCTGGCTCTGCCTCCTTTGCTGGTTCTGCCCCGTTCCCTGGCTCTGCCTCCTTTGCTGATTCTGCCCAGTTCCCTGGCTCTGTCTCCTTTGCTGATTCTGCCCAGTTCCCTGGCTCTGTCTCCTTTGCTGGTTCTGCCCAGTTCCCTGGCTCTGCCTCCTTTGCTGGTTTTGCCCTTTTCCCTGGCTCTGCCTCATTTGCTGGTTCTGCCCAGTTCCCTGGCATACCCTCTGCCCTCTGGCTCCACTAGCGTCACATTCTTCTGGCCAGTCCCTTCAACTGTGGTCTTTGGAATGGAAATCCTCCTTGGACTCCTTTCTCCTTGGCTCCACCTCAGACTTCCGGCCCTGTGGCTGTGCCTGGACCCTCCACTCCTTTGGCTCCACCGGGATCCTCGATCCATCCAGCTTCGCCATTGTCTTCACTCCCTCCGGCTCAGCCTCAGCTCCACCTCTGTCTTCAGAAACTATGGCTTCACTGTGGTCCAGCAGCATCACCTTGGTTCTCCAGTCCTCCCTGACTTCGCCCTGGTCTTCCATTTCCTCTGCTCCTCCCTAGACTGCACCCCTCAAGGCTCTACCGTGGGTCTCCAACCCTCCGATTATGTCAGGGCTTCCCACCTCGCCAGATCCGGAGTGGGCTCCTTCACCGCTGGCTGAGCATTGGTCTTTCGCTTCGCTGGCCTCTCCATGGTCACCTGGTCCCCCAGCACCCCATGAACTGGGGGTTCCTCCTTTCTGGGGTTCTAGCCCTCTTTCCCACCCCTCAACATCCATCACCACCTCCTCCTGCCACCAAGTAAGGACACAACAATGGCAAGGTACAGATATGGTTTCATTTTCCACTGTGCGGCTGATAACCGAGCTTGTCAGAATGTAACACAAAAGTGTCAATTGTTGCCTTGCTAACGCAAGAGTTGACGATATGAGATGTAAACAGCGGCCAATAATTTCATTGTTAATTTGTGTTTATGTCGCTCAAATAGCTGTCTTATCCAGCTACAGAAAAACTGTTAACAAGGCAACAGACAAATGACCAATCCTGAGTGGCGACATTGTAATCGTGCCGTGTCATACCAGGCTGGAGTGGAAATACAACTGAAACCATTCCTTACCGTTCTTAGAACTGTTCGGCCCAACGGTGGAAAAGTGGTATCGATAAAAAGAAATTCTAGACCAGACAGCAGCAGAAGATTAAAGGAGTGTTAATTTCCCTCTTCATTTAAAGGAGGTGGGTGTGCTCTATACCCTTTTGAACCTTTGATACCCTGTAGATTTTCCTAATAAGCAAAGTTGACCAGGAAAAACATCCACCTACATTGAAGAGAGAGACTGGGGCCTGTAGCTGTGTCTTTGTTAGGCTTTCACCCTAGAATCTTCTCAATCCTTGCATGCAGACAGCTGTACCACAAGAGAGACTGAGCTTTAGATTGCTGTCAGGAAAAATAAATGTGAACAAAGCCAGAAGGACAAGTTGGTATAGACACAGTCTGCTGTCTGTCAGGACTCAAATTTTACATTATCCATGTATAAACCATACTTTTAGATTCGTAACCTGACTAGATGTATGAGATTACACAGGAGATGCATCTTTTATTCAGCTCTTTGCATTGTTCAAACTAATTTTCTGTACAACAGGGTTGAAATGATGATTGTTAATTATTCAGACTGATTTGTTTGCTAATGTACCAATGTACAAAATTGCTACATGGGCATATGGAGACACATTCACACATCAATTTTTTTATTAATATAATAATACTAATTTCGTATTTTCTAGCTGCCAATTTTTTTTTTTTTTTTTGTCTAATCTTATATAAGAAATGATTAGAACATTTGAAGTAATTAGATGAAGTATGACAATAATAGAATTTGATATAGGCTATTCTGCTCTCCTCAGGTAGATATTTTAATAGGAGTTGAGACCTTATCAACTCATTAGCCAGATGGGCTGAGCAGCTCAATCTCAAAACAAGAATCCTAATGGAGCCCGTGGCCTAATTACAGTACATCCATTCAGGACAGTATCAGAAATGAAGAATTTTCCAATCTGATACTCTGCATAGACATTACTGTAGAATAGATGGTCATCAAAATTATTGAATGGGTCTCATTCGAAAGTTAAGTACGAAAGTCAAAAGGTGGATCACATGGGGTTACGGGCTATTTTATGTTGAACTCATTTCACATTAAGATATAATGCAGAATAATAGTCCTAATATATACTTGATTTTCTTTATTATATACAGTGCATGCAATTGCAAAAATAATCAGCATTTCCTGTTAGGTGGGGTGTAAAATGTTCTTGTTTTTTATTTTTATTTTTTGTAAGTGTGACAGCTCTCCTGTCCCCATGTTAAGAGAAATTGGGAGTAAGTGCAGATGCGTTGTGTGTGCAGTGTATTCCTCAAAATGAAAACAGTGAAATGCAAACTCAGAATATTACACAAACCTCCAATAAAATGTTAAATAAAACAAATATACTCTATGCATTTAATCTCACTTTATTAACCACTGTCTTTGCTGCTGACGTTCGATGATTCAATTCAACCATACTAATAAGAAAAAAAAAGACTTTAGATAAACATCAGATTTGCGTTTCATTTTTAGTTTTTTATTGCTGAAGTAAGAGTGTTGAACTTTCTTCTCCTGCGTCCTATTCTTCTGCAATCCTGAAACAAACAGCTGAAAGGTTTATTTGAGCCACACTCTATATTTGTATTTCCTTCAGCCTGAAGCTTATTTATTTCACTTTTAATATACGAAAAGGGCCTTTACATTTGCCAAAAAAATAAACAAGCAAGCCCAGCCCAGGTGAGAAAAGGTAACGCAAAAGTAACATAACGCATTACTCGCCATAAAAAAAAGTAACTAAGTAGCGTTATTTGTTACTTTTTTAGTGAGTAACGCGTAATGTATTACTTTTCAAAAGTAACTTTCCCCACCATGATTCTGCTATGATTTTTTGTAATTGCATGCTGGATTTTACAACAACTAAAGCTTAGAAAATAATGGCATTTTTTTCTCACAATTGCTTGATATAAACTTACAATTGCGAGTTATAAAGTCAGAATTGCGTGATATAAAGTTGCAATTGCGTGTTATAAAGTCCGAATTGTAAGATATTAATTCGCAATTATGAGAAATAGACTCGAAAGTCTGACTTTTTTGTATCTTATAAGGCTGAGGCAATTGCGACTATATAATAAAATTCTAACTTTGTGTCTCCCAATTGCGTGTTATAAAGTCAGAATTGTGCAATTCTGACGTTATAACACGCAATTGCAAGTTTATATCTCGCATTTCTGACTTTATATCTCACAATTCTGAGAAATAAAGTTGCGATTATCTTTTAAAATGTTTTACTCTGTGGCGGAAACAAGCTTCCATAGAAAAGGGCCCAGACAACAGCAGAAACAGCGGTAATTTAAGAGGAAGCTGCTCATTGAAGTGCTCTGCCGTTTGACAGGACCGCACTGTTATCTGTGCTCTTTAATTCCAGTTTTCGACTGTAAACTAAATGACGCAGGCAGCAGGCATTAGTTGAAAGATTAATTTGGAAATAAACTCAGTCCTGGCATCACGGGCTGTCTGTTTCTGCTGAAATATCTACACTCTTTGTTATGGATTTGATTTACCATGCATTGCAAAGTTTGTTGATTTATTTATTTCCCAATGAGAGCCATTTGTTTTGACAGATGCTTGTTCTGGGGCCGCTTCCAAGGCTTGTCTGATTTTCT